>NC_091195.1:2008091-2123091 GCF_040958095.1 Procambarus clarkii | reverse complement strand
CATAGATATTGCTACCTGGCTAATTCACTGTGTGTACGTTCGATTCTATCTGTCAGTGATGTTGCCTCTTGAGACGGGGAGATTTCTGTTCAACCTCTTCCAGTGGGCAAGCCACCTAGCACTCCACGGAAGGACCTACCTGGCACTGGCTACCACTGGCATGTGGTAGTCTCTAGTGGATGATCGCCACTCAATGATTGCTCACCAGCTTGGCACTGAGTACATCACCAGCCCAGCAGAACCTGTGCTGGATTCAAGGACATCACCGGGCCTCACGCACAAGAGGCCAAATTTAATCACTTAAGTCTTCCTTCATAATGTACCTCAGGTCTGCCTACAACCAGAATGATTCCAGATGGTCAAGGAAGTATGTAATTATCAATAGAAGGCACCAAACCGGGAAGGCTGTGTAGCACCATTAAATGTACAGGATAATCAGAGGGCGCTAAATATTACCAAAAATGCCAACACGAGAACAAAAACGCATAAGGCGAATGATATCAAAAGTATCCGAGTCGCCAAGAATTCTATCGAGGGACAAGCGACCGCGGGGGATAGTCGGAAAACAAGACACACGCTCGTCCTGGAAGTCAGGACATTCAACAAGGATATGTACGACCGTAAGAGGGACAATGCAATTTGGACAATAAGGAACAGGGCGGCGCTCCATTAAGTGACCGTGAATTAAACAGGTTTGGCCAATACGTAACCTAGCCAGAGCCTTGTCCCACCGTTGGTTAAGGTGGTAGGAGGAAGGCCACTGGGACACAACTCTTAAGAGTACGCAGTTTGTTACCAATAACAGAAGACCAACAACTCTGCCAGCGGGCAAAGATGGAGGCATGAATAACTGGGTAAAAGTTGGAATAAGGAGTACCTTTATGGGAGATGGGACAAGTGCGGATAGCGTCCTTAGCAGCAGCATCTGCACGCTCATTTAAAGAGACACCAGCATGGCTGGGAACCCAGCAAAACGTAACCGACTTAAATTTACTGGAGATAAGAAACAGCCAATGTTGAATCTCGATGACCACCGGGTGGACCGGATTAAAGGACCCTAAAGCCATGAGGGTACTACGAGAGTCAACTACCACCATGAAGGAGGATTGACACCGGAAAAGCAGGAGACGAAGAGCATAGAGAATAGCATAGAGTTCTGCTGTGAAGATGCTAGCCTCCGGAGGAAGGTGACACATATAAGTGTAGTCAGGAAAAAAAACAGTAGCCCACACCGTCAGCAAAATTTGACCTGTCGGTGAAGATGGGAACGGAGTGGGAGTGAGAAGAAAAGTGCACAAGGAAGAGGCGTTTCAGAACTGTAGGAGGGGGGTAAAAGCTATTGTGATGCGGGTCAGAGAAGTTCAAAATTTGGGAATGGGGACCCTCCACGGGGGCAAGGACGAAACAATACGAGAAACATTAGTAATACGAACCGAAAGAGAATCTTTTAAGGGAGACAAACGGACAGAAAGAGGAAGGTGGTGAAGAGGAAGAGAAACTACAGGAGGGTTAAAAGTCAAAGCACGATAGAGGCGTGAGTGAGGATGCTGTAAGGATCGCGCAAGATAGCGAAGACTGTAGCGATTACGGCGGTCCTGGAGAGACAGAAAGCCAGTGTCAGCGTACAAGGTGAGGGTAGGAGTTGAACTAAAAACACCAGAGCTGAGGCGCAACCCAGTATGGTGCAAAGGATCAAGACGGCAAAGAGTAGGAGAAGCAGAAGAGTATGCAGGGCAACCATAATCGAGCTTAGACAAGACGAGAGAGAAATGCAAATAGAGGAGCTTGCACATATCCGCTCTCCAAGAAGTACGGGACAAAACCTTAAGTAGGTTAAGGGCCTTAGAACATTCAACATGAAGGTAAGAGACACGGGGCAACCAAGACAAATGAGTGTCAAAGAACAACCCCAAAAGCTTCGTGGAATCTTTGTACTCAAGGGGATGACCATAAAGTGACAAAGAGGGACGAAGAACAACCCGCTTCTGAGTAAAAATCATGGCACAAGTCTTAGTAGTAGAAAACTTGAAGTCATGATTGGTGGCCCAAGATGACACGGCATCAATCGCAAGTTGAAGCCGCCGTTGACGGAAAGGCGAATCAGCACCCCGACAGGAAAGAGTAAGATCGTCAACATAAAGAGCGGAGAAGATGCCAGAAGGAAGGGAGGAAAGAAGACCATTGAGGGCAACCAGAAAAAGAGTAGTACTCAGAACACTACCTTGGGGCACACCTTCATACTGCCGAAAAGAGGCAGAGAGAGTGGCACCAAGCCTGACTCAAAAGGTACAACAAGAGAGAAAGCTTTGAAGGAAGAGAGGGAGATTACCACGAAGGCCAAAAGAACGAAGTTGGGACAGAATATGGTATCTCCAAGTCGTGTCATAAGCCTTTTCCAAGTCAAGTCAAAAGTAAGTAATTATCAAAAGAAGGCACCAAACCGGGAAGGCTATGTAGCACCATCAAATACGCAAAATAATCAGAGGGCGCTAAATATCACCAAGGATGCCAATACGAGAACAAAAACGCATAAGGCGAACGATATCAAAAGTATCCGAGTCACCAAGAATTCTATCGAGGGACAGGTGACCGCGAGGGGCGGTCGGAAAGCAAAACATACGCTCGTCCTGGAAGTCAGGACATTCAAGAAGGACATGCACGACCGTAAGAGGGACAATGCAACTAGGACAATAAGGAGCAGGGCGGCGCTCCATCAAGTGACCATGGGTTAAGCGAGTATGGCCAATACGCAACCTCGCCAGAGCTGTTTCCCACCGCCGGTTACGGTGGAAGGAGGACTGCCACGAGGAAACACAACATTTAAGAGTACGTAGCTTGTTACCAGTAACAGACAACCAAGAAGCCTGCCAACGGGTAAGGACTGAGGAATGGATAACCGGGTAAAAGTCGGAATACGGAATGCCCTTACGAGAGATGGGACAAGAGCGGACAGCTTCCTTGGCGGCAGCATCCGCACGCTCATTTAAAGACACACCAATATGGCTGGGAACCCAACAAAACTCAACCGACTTAAATTTACTATGAACGAGAAACAGCCAATGCTGGATCTCGACAACCACTGGATGAACTGGATTAAAGGACCCGAGAGCCATGAGGGCACTACGAGAGTCAACAACAACTACAAAGGAAGACTGACAACGAGAAAGTAGGAGACGAAGAGCATAGAGAATAGCATAAAGTTCCGCTGTAAAGATGCTAGTCTCCGGAGGCAAGCGACACATATAAGTGCGATCAGGAAAAACAACAGAGTAGCCAACACCGTCCGCTGACTTAGACCCATCGGTGAAGACAGAAACGGAGCGGGAGTGAGAAGAAAAGTGCTCGAGGAAAAGGCGTTTTAGAACCGTAGGAGGGGTAAAAGCTTTAGTGACACGGGTCAAGGAAGTACAAAACCGCGGAAGAGGGACCCTCCACGGGGGCAAAGAAGGAACAACACGAGGAGAAACATCAGAAATACGAACGGAAAGAGAATCCTGCAGGCGAGATAACCGGACAGAAAGAGGGAGGTGGTGAAGAGGAACAGGAACCGCAGGAGGGGTAAAAGTTAAAGCACGACAGAGGCGAGAGGAAGGATGTTGCAAGGACCGCGCAAGATAGCGAAGACAGTAGCGATCACGGCGGTCCTGGAGAGACAGGAAGCCAGTGTCAACATACAAGCTAAGGACGGGAGTCGAACGAAAGGCACCAGAACTGAGGCGCAACCCAGTATGGTGCAAAGCATCAAGACGGCGAAGAGTAGAAGGAGAAGCAGACGAGTAAGCAGGGCAACCATAATCGAGCTTAGACAGGACGAGAGAAGAATGTAAAGCAAGGAGAGTGCGCCTATCTGCCCCCCAAGAAGTATGGGACAAGACCCGAAGGAGGGTAAGGGCCTTAGAGCACTCAACACGGAGGTAAGAGATATGGGGAGACCAAGACAAACGAGTGTCAAGGAATAACCCCAAAAGCTTCGCGGAATCTTTGTATTCAAGGGGATGACCATAAAGTGACAAAGAGGGACGAAGAACAACCCGTTTCCGCGTAAATGTCATGGCACAAGTCTTAGAAGTAGAGAACTTGAAGCCATGATCAGTGGCCCAAGACGACACGGCATCAATTGCAAGTTGAAGCCGGCGTTGAAGGAGAGGCGAATCATCACCCTGACAACAAAGGGTAAGATCATCGACATAGAGAGCGGAGAAGACACCAGAAGGAAGAGAGGAAAGAAGACCATTGAGGGCAACCAGAAAAAGAGTAGTGCTCAGAACACTACCCTGGGGCACACCTTCGTATTGCTGAAAAGAGGGAGAGAGAGCGGTACCAAGGCGCACCCGAAAGGAACGACGAGAGAGGAAGCTGCGGAGAAAGAGAGGGAGATGACCACGAAGGCCAAAAGAATGAAGTTGAGATAGGATATGATAACGCCAAGTGGTGTCGTAAGCCTTTTCCAGGTCAAAAAGGACGGCAACAACGGAGGTCTTCGCAGCAAAAGCAGTACGAATATAGACCTCCAAGTTCACCAGGACATCTGTCGTGCTGCGGCACTTGCGGAAACCAAATTGAGAAGGGGAGAGGAGGTGATGGTGTTCCAGGAACCACATCAGACGAACGTTAACCATACGTTCAAAAAGTTTGCAGACACAACTTGTGAGAGCAATAGGGCGAAAGTCCTTAGGGGAAGTACCCAGAGACCCCGGTTTGCGAACAGGGAGGACAACGGCATCGAGCCAGTCCTCAGGGACTGACGACGACTCCCAGATCCGATTATACAGACTCAGTAAATACTGAGACGTGCTCGGAGGGAGATGGCGAAGCATCTCATAATGAATACCATCGGAGCCCGCCGCCGTAGAACCGCAGAGGGCCAGAGCAGAACGAAGTTCAGAGAGAGAGAAGGGATCATTATAGGGAAGCTGAAGATGAGTGCAGAAATCTAAAGGACGAGACTCAAGGACAGGTTTACGAAGAAGGAAAGATTGGGGAAGATGAAGACCAGAGCTAACAGAAGAAAAGTGGGAACCCAGTTCGGAAGCGACCTGCAACGGGTCCGCCACAAGAGTATCATGGAGGTGAAGGACCGGTGAAACATCGGGAACGAACTTACCCGCTATCTTGCGGATACGCTTCCAGATCTGGGCCAGAGGGGTTTCGGACGTAAGTGTTGAGACATAAGATGCCCAACATTCACGTTTAGCCGTACGGATGGCCCTACGGGCCACCGCACTCGCTTTCCGAAAGAAAAGAAAAGAATCGGTCGTCTGCCTACGGCGGTGCCTCTTCCAGGCTGCACGCTTACAGCGGACAGCCCGAGCACAGTCCGCATTCCACCAGGGAACGCACTTCCGCGGACCCCGAGAGGAAGAGCGAGGAATAGAGCGGAGGGCAGCGTTGAAGACAGTGTCATGAAAAAGGAGGAGAGCGCGAGAGAGAGGCAGAAGGGAGAGGTCAGAGAGAGCAGCACTGAGGGTAAATAGGGTCCAGTCTGCCTTAGCAAACTGCCACCTAGGGAAAGAGAGGGAAGGGCGAAAAGAGAAAAAGGAAACAAGGATGGGGAAATGATCACTTCCATGGAGGTCATCAAGAACCTGCCACGTGAAATCTAAGTAAAGAGAAGAAGAGCAGAGAGAAAGATCAAGACAAGAAAGGGTGCGAGTCCGAGAGTCCAAATGAGTGGGCTCACCAGAATTCAGAAGAGACAGGGAAGAAGATAGGAGAAACGGCTCAAGGAGGCGACCCCGGGTATTCGTCAGAACGTCACCCCAAAGAGAATGACGACAATTGAAGTCACCCAGCAGGAGCACAGGCTCCGGCAAGGAGTCTAGGAGGTGTTTCAAATCAGGAAGAGAGAGCGGGACACTCGGGGGGAGATAAATGGAACAAACTGTGTACCATTTCCCCACAAAGATACGAGCAGCAGAACAATGGAGAGGCGAAGGAAAAAGTAAAGGAACAAAGGGAACATCCGCACGAATCAAGAGAGCAGAAGAATTAGAAGCCCCAGCAATGGCTGGGGGGGGGGGAGAGAAAGGAATAGCCACGAAAACGACCAGGACGAGCACCAAGCATTGGCTCCTGGAGACAGACACAAAGGGGCGAAAACCGCGAAATCAGAAGTTGGAGTTCGAGGAAATTGGCGTAATAACCTCGAACGTTCCATTGAAGAATGGACAACGACGGGAAGAGAAAGGACAAAAACAGAGAACAAGGAAGAAACAAAGGCGAAAGAGCGACAGAGCACGTTAAAGAATATCAGGGTCGGGATCAGGGTCAGCAAAGTCAGGGTTAGGGGGCATGGGTAAACTGAGCAAAGACGGAGGGAAGGAAACGGGAGAACAGATCAGAGGTGGGCGGGCGGGGTCCGGAGGAGGAGGAGGAAGAGGAGGAGACAACGGAGAGGAGCGGTCAAGGACAGCAGTAGGAAGAGGGGGAGTAGAAAGAGGGGAGCGCACCCCAGCAAGAGCAGCAACCGAAAGGGAAGCAGGGGCCAAAGAAACCTCCATAGCAGGAACAGGGGGTGCAACCACTGAAACGGGAGGGGAAGGAGCAACAGAGCCAGAAGTAGGAGCTAAGGAAGAAAGCGAAGCCTTCTTACCCGCCGGGGAAGAGGAAGGAGAGGAGCCAGGCTTACGCTTCTGACTTAAAGAGACAGGTGTCCCAGCAACTACGTACCGGGCAACGGATTCCAGCGTCTCAACAGGAGAAGCCGAACGAGAGCACACACGACGGCCGTTAGGAGAGCGATGGACATCCGCCTGCACCGACAGGCGGCGGGGAGAGCCGAGAGATGGAGGAAGAGGATGGGAAGGAGGATCGGAGGGGGACGAGGAAGAAGACACAGGAGACATGACAGACCGGGTGGAAAGAAGGGGAACCCCAGACAGAGGACCAGGAGGGGGACCCCTCGGGAAAGAACTCAAAGGAACAGAGGAGGGGGCAGTGGGCGTATCAGGGTCCAAGGCCCGGAAACGGTTGAGAGTCTGAGGAAGGGGGGAAGGACGAGGAGAGGAAGAGCGCAACACGCGAGCATAAGAGATGTTAGTATAAGGCGGGAGCCGGCGAACCTGGCGCCTCGCCTCAGGAAAAGACAAACGCTCCCGGTGCTTCAGGTTAAGGACGGCCGCCTCAAGCTTGTAATGGACACAGGCACGGGAGAACGTAGGATGGGCCTCACCGCAGTTGAGGCAGCGAGCTTGGGGAGAAGTGCACTCCGACTTAGAGTGACCTTCACTCCCACACAAAGGACAGAGAGAGACAGTCCCAGAGCAGCGGAGGGCACCATGCCCAAACCTCCAGCACTTATTACAAAGTCGAGGAGAAGGAATATACTCCTGGACAGAGCACCTAGCACCAGCAAGAATGACAGAGGATGGAAGGGTCCTACCATCAAAGGTGATCTTCACAACGCGAAGGGGTTGACGTCGACGACCACGAGGGGGACGAGTAAACGAGTCAACCTGGAGGACAGAATGGCCTTGGGCATCAAGGATATGCCGAATATCATCGTGGCAATCCTGCAGATTCCGAACACCGGTTGCAACATGGGGTGGGAGGAGAATAGTGCCAACACTGGAATTCATCTGAACGTTCTTGGAGACCCGAACAGGGATCTCGCCAAGGCAAGATAAGGCAGCCAAGCGGGAAGCCGCATCCTGAGAAGGAGCAGCAACGACACGTGTACCGAGACGAGTGGGGTTGAAAGTAACACACGCATCCACGGAATCTACAAGATGCCGATGGAGGGAGAAATCGTCAGGAGGCGCAGAATCAAGAGGGAGGAGATCAAAGTATTTGGCCCATGAAGCAGGACCAAACAAGGCCTGATACGCATCAGCACGGGAAGGAATCGAGCGAGTGCGGTTGGGGCGCGAACGGCGTTGAGAACCCCTAGAGAGAGAGGGGTCAAAAGGCGCAGTAGTCACAACGAAAGACTTAGCCACACCAGGGGACGAAGTGGTCACCACCGGGGGCTGGAGGCTCGACCCAACCTCAGAGGAGGGAGGGGAGCTGGGGGAAGAAGTCAGGACGGTCAAAGGAGGAGCAAGGTCGGGGCCCAACGCAGCGGGAGCTACAGAGCCTGGTCTTCCAATACAGGCCGACTCGGGGGCTTGGTCGCCCACCCCACGAGCCTGAGAGGGTACAACGGAAACATTCAACGACATAGAGACGAAAAGTGACAAATTCATCCACGAATGTGCCCCCATACCCACCATGGAGCCACAATTAGAGGCAGGACACCCAACAGGAAGCTATCGCTGATCACGCCGGGGCCCCCTAGGGGTGCGTCGTGAGTATACGCCCCACAAACGCCACCTTAAGAACCGTCAGTCCGTCGAGATCGGGTTCAGCGACGAAAGGGGGATTGACAATAAAAGGTTCCCCTCGCTCGAGACGTCGGGTACTACAGTTCTACGGGTGCAAGAGTATGCCTCCTCAAGCACCCGGGCGTCAAAATAGAAGAAGTCCAAAGAAATAATCCAAAACAAGCAAAAGGTCGGCAGGAAACGACAAGCAGATAGGAGAAGAGGGGGGAGAAAAACGAAACATAAGGAAAAGGAAAAGCGATCCGGCACAATTGGAGAAGACAGCAGCAGGAGTGCAAGGCCAGAAAAGGACAGAGGACTGCCCAACGGAGCATCACACTCCGGCAGCCGTCCACCAAGCCCCCTCACGACGCCAACGGGCCGGAAGGGGAGGGGGTCCAAGTCAAAAAGGACAGCAACAACGGAGGTCTTCGCAGCAAAAGAAGTACGAATATAGACCTCCAAGTTCACCAGGACATCAGTCGTGCTGCAGCATTTGCGAAAACCAAATTGAGAAGGAGAGAGGTGGTGATGGTGTTCCAAGAACCACATCAGATGGACATTTACCATACGCTCGAACAGCTTGCAAACACAACTCGTGAGAGCAATAGGGCGGAAATCCTTAGGGGACGTACCGAGAGACCTTGGTTTCCGAATAGGGAGTACAACGGCATCGAGCCAGTCATCAGGGACGGACGACGATTCCCAGACCTGGTTATACAGATTCAGTAAATACTGAAACGTGCACAGAGGGAGATGGCGAAGCATCTTGTAATGAACGTCATCCGAGCCCGCCGCCATAGATCTGCAGAGGGCCAGGGCAGACTGAAGTTCAGAAAGAGAGAAAGGATCATTAAAAGGAAGGCGGAGATGAGTGTGGAAATCTAAAGGATAAGATTCAAGAACAGGCTTACAAAGAAGGAAGGATTGAGGAAGATGAGAACCAGAGCTAACAGAAGAAAAGTGGGAACCCAGTTCAGCCGCGACCTTCACTGGATCCGCCACAAGAGTTCCACGGAGGTGGAGAACCGGCGAGACATCTGGAACGAACTTGCCCGCAATCTTGCGGATCTTCTTCCAGATCTGCGGTAGAGGAGAATCGGACGTAATGGTGGAAACATAAGATTTCCAACTCTAACGTTTAGCTGTACGGATGGTCCTACGGGCCACCGCACTTGCCTTCCAAAAGAGAATAAAAGAATCAGCCGTCTGCCAGCGGCGGTATTTTTTCCAGGCTGCACTCTTACAGCGGACAGCCCGAGCACAGTCCGCATTCCACCAGGGAACACACTTCCGTGTGACCCTGGAGGAAGAGCGAGGGATAGAGCAGAGAGCAGCGTTGAAGACAGTGTCATAAAAAAGGAGGAGGTCGCGAGGAAGAGGCAGAGAGAAGAGGTCAGGGAGAGTAGCAAGGAGGGTGAATAGGCACCAGTCAGCCTTGGCAAACTGCCACCTAGGGAAGGAAAGGGGAGGGTGGAAAGAGAAAAAGGAAACGAGGATGGGGAAATGATCACTGTTATGGAGGTCATCGAGAACCTGCCACGTGAAATCTAAGTAAAGGGACGACGAGCAGAGAGAAAAGATCAAGACAGGAAAGGGTGCGAGTTCGAGAGTCCACATGAGTGGGCTCACCAGAATTCAAAAGAGATAGAGAAGAAGCGAGGACAAACGGTTCAAGAAGACGGCCTCGGGTGTTTGTCAGAACATCACCCCAGAGGGAATGTCAACAGTTGAAATCACCCAAAAGGAGCACTGACTCTGGCAAGGAGACCAGGAGGTACTTAAGATAAGGAAGGGAAAGAGGGACATTCGGAGGGAGATAAACGGAACAGACTGTATACCATTTACCCACAAAAACACGGGCAGCAGAACAATGGATAGGTGATGGAAGAAGTAGGGGGACGAAGGGAATATCAGAATGAATTAAGAGAGCAGTAGAGTTATGGGCCCCAGCAAGAGGGGGGAGGGAGGGGGGAGAAGAAAGGGGGGAGGGGAAGAAGAAAGGAAAAACCACGAAAGTGACTAGGACCAGCACCAAGCATTGGTTCCTGGAGACAAACACAAAGTGGTGTAAACTGTGTAATGAGAAGTTGGAGTTCATCTGAAGTTGGCATAAAATCCACGCATATTCCACTGAAGAATAGACATTATCAAAGAGAAAGGACAGTAACAGAGAACAAGAAATAAATAAAGGTAAAGAGGAACACAGTTTATTAAAGAATCTCAAGATCAGGATCAGTGTCTGGATCAGGAGCAGGGTCGGCAAAATCAGGGTTAGGGGGCATGGGTAAACTTAGTAAGGAGAGAGGGAAGGGAGTGAGAGAACAGACCAGAGGCGGACTGACGGGGTCCAGAGGAAGAGGAGACAACTGAGAGGGGCAGGCAAGGACAGTTGGAGGAGGGGGGGCAGAAATCAGGGAGTGCACCTCAGGAAGGGCAGCAACAGAAAGGGAATCGGGGGCGGAAGAAACCTCCATATCAGACACAGGGGGTTCGACCACTGAATTGGGAGGGGATGTAGTGACAGAGTAAGAGGAAGGGGGTGAGGAAGAAAGCGAAACCTTCTTACCCGCTGGAGAGGAGCCAGGCTTACGTTTCTGACTCGGATAGACAGGCGTTCCAGTAACAACGTACTGGGCGACAGACTCAATGGTCTCAGCAGGAGAAGAGGAACGAGAGCGAACAACACGAAGATTGCTGGGAGGATGATGGATATCAGCCTGGACAGACAGGTGGCGTGGAGGGTCAAGAGACTGGGGGAGGGTCGGGAAGAAAGAGTGGGAGGAGATAGGGAAGAAAGAGTGGGAGGAGATAGGGAAGAAGACAAAGGAGATATGGTGGACTGGGTAGGAAGGGGGGAAACCCCAGATGGAGAACCGGGAGGGAGACTATCCAGGACAGGAGGCAAAGGAATAAGGGAGGAGGTTGTGGGTGTGGTCGGGTTTAAGGCCTGGAAACGGTTGTGAGACTGAGGGAGACGGGAAGGACGAGGAGAGGTAGAACGCAACACACGAGCGTAGGAGATGCCCGCAAAAGGGGTGAGACGACGAACTTGGCGTTTCGCTTCAGGAAAAGACAGACGAACACGGTGCTTCAAGTTGAGGACGGCTTTCTCGAGTTTGTAGTGCATACACGAGCGTGAGAAGGTAGGATGGGCTTCACCGCAAATGAGGCAGCGAGCCTGGGGAGAAGTGAACTCGGACTTAGAATGACTATCGTCCCCACACAAGGGGCACAGATGCACAGTACTGGGTATAGGGCATTTGAGGACACCGTACCCGAACTTCCAACACTTATTGCAAAGTCTAGGAGAGGGAATGTACTCCTGAACGGAGCATCTGGCACCAGCAAGAATAATAGAGGGCGGAAGGGCCCTACTATCAAAGGTGATTTTTACAACTCGAAGGGGCTGACAGCGACGACCACGAGGGGGTCGAGTAAACGTGTCCACCTGGAGGAAAGAATGGCATTGGGCTTCGAGGATATGTTTAATATCCTCATGGCAATCTTTGAGGTCCCGAACACCAGTTGCAAAATGGTGTGGGAGAACAGTGCCAACACTGGCATTTAACTGAGCGTTTTTGGAGACCCGAACAGGGGTCTCTCCAAAGCAGAACAAAGCGGCTAAGCAAGTAGCTGCATCATGAGAAGGAGCAGCGACAACAGGCGTACTATAACTGGTGGAGTTAAAAGTAACAGAGGCTTCTACTGAACCAAAATGGTGTTTATGGAGGGAGAAATCGTCAAGAGGAGTAGAATCCAGATGGTGAAGATCAAAGTATTTAGCCCACGTAGCGGGACCAAACAAGGCATTGTAAGTACTATTACGGGAAGGGATCATGCGAGTGCGGCCGTGGCGAGGACGGCGTCGAGAACCCCGCAGAGAGAGAGAGAGGGGGTAAAAGTCGCAGTAGTCACAAAGAGAGACAAAGCCATGCCAGAGGACGAGGTGGTCACCACTGGAGGCTGGGGAGTCGACCCTACCGCAGAGGAGGGAGGGGAGCTGGGGGGAGTAGTCAGGTCGGCGGGGCCCAGTGCAGCGGGGGCTACAGGGCCTGGTCTTCCAATACAGTCCGACTCGGGGGCTTGGTCGCCCACCCCACGAGCCTGAGAAGGAACAAGGGAAACATTGTCAGCCATGAAAACGAGGAAAAAACTTTCATTCACGAATGTACCCCCACACCTACCATGGAGCCACAATTAGAGACAGGACACCCAACAAGAAGCTATCGCCGATCTTGCCGGGGCCCCCCAGGGGTGCGTCGTGAGTATACACCCCACAAACGCCACCTTAAGAGCCGTGAGTCCGTCGAGAGCGGGGTTCAGTGATGAAAGGGGGATTGACAATAAAAGGTTCCCCTCGCTCGTGACGTTAGGTACTACAGTTCTACGGGTGCAAGAATATGCCTCCTCAAACACCCGGGCGTCAAAATAGAAGAAGTCCAAAGGAATAATCAAAACAAGCAAAAGGTCGGCAGGAAACGATAAGCAGATAGGAGAAGAGGGGGGAGAAAAACGAAACAGAAGGAATAGGAAAAGGCGTCCAGCAAAATTTGCGAGGACAGCAGCAGGACCACAAGGCTACAAAAGGACAGGGGACCGCCCTAAGGAGCACCACACTTCGGCAGCCGCCCACCAAGCCCTTCCACGGCAGCAACGAGTTGGACAGGGAGGGGAGATGGTCAAGGAAGAATCTAACAAGTTGTTAGCTGTGTGTGTTGTGAGACGTACTAATAGTTTCTGAGCCTTCCAACTGCCTACGGTTGCCAGGACAACCGCAGAAGATGTCTTTCCTTGTAGGAATACAAAGCCCTAATGTAAGGAAACTTTTGGACCAAAATCTGATCCCACACATTCAGGATTTCTTTAATGAACTGCAAGGAGTGAACACCTTCTCTAAAATATATTTAGTTTGAGCATTTTACCAAGTCTTGGTACATCCTGCGTATGTCCCCAGAATAGCAAGTACTATATCTTTTGGCTAGTTTAAAATGTTCTTGATGCCATTTGGCCTCTGTCAAATAGTCCAGACATTCCAACATTTCATTGATCAAGTCATCAGAGACCTTTTCAAGTGCTGTGCCTACATTAATACCTCGTCAGAGAGTCCTTCTACAGGTGAACATCGGCAACACCTTCTGCTACTCACTCACAGCTGTGGACTCCAGATTAAGCAAGGTAAATACATTTTTTTAGATGCCTGAACTCTACTTCCTGGGTCGCAAAGTACCTACTATTAATATCCTGTCATTGGTGAAGAAGAATGAGGCTCTCCAAGAGTTCTCACGGCCCGCAACTCCTAAGAAGCTATTTGAATTCCAGGGTGTAGCGAGTGTTTATAAGATTTATTTAATACTTTTCCAACATCTCAAAACTTTCGTTTGGATTGCATGGGGTAGGCAGTCATGAAAGGCAACAAGACGCCGAGCAAGTGTTCGCTAATCTCTAGCAGCTAGTTCATCTAAACCTCCTTGCCCATCCAGTGTTCTATACACCAACAGCCTCTCAACCAACAACTCTGACACTAATATGGCAGTAGTCTTACAATATGTTCATTAATGACATATTATATCCAATTACTTCCTCCATGATACACTTAACCTCAGTGGAGGCAAAATACAGTACGTTCCTAAGGGGAAGAATTAATTTCTCAAAACTTCAGTCATTTTCTATAGGGACATTACTTTCAGCTCCTCACCAACTACTCCCAACTGACAACGATTTGGTGGTCAAGGGCAGTTCCCAATCACTGTGAGTCACTGAACACTAGAGCAATATATCCCAATTCCTGACTTGGTAAGGTAACTATGAGAAAGCTCTAAGTTGATATAACTGTATAGTACTTATAAGGATATGAGAAGAAGGAGCTGGGATATAAAGGAAACTGTATATACCGTCGCCACTGCCATTTCTCGAGTTAGTTTTTGTGCCATCCTCCATGCGACGTCTCACATTTATTTTGCAGAGGTTACCAGAGTGCTGTGGTATGAACGCGTACCCCCAACACCTGTGAATTCTCCCTCAGCACTTTACGTCAGTGTTGTACCCTTGCTTAAGTCCGAGGATACTGTTACTTAAGACACTTCTCTCATTGGCGTCCTACAGCTGTACATACTAAAGACACATTTTTAGAGGAGCTTCACGGCTGTCCACTCCTTGGCTAACCTTGACATCCAGAATACGTCGGGCCTCCTGAACAGGTAGGTGGTATGGCCAGGAATCATCAATGATGTCCGCTTTTAATGTCAACAATCAAAGATGCACAAAACCACACAGATGCCGCTGCAGTATTTCCCACGAATGTCTGTCAGACTTGAAGTGGTTCATGAAGAGATCAGCGGCCCTCTTCCTCAACATGGAGGGCGCTTATACAAACTTCACCTGGACCCACCACGTCTCAAGATGAGACCAGAACATATGGTGGAGATGAGGACAGAGTTGGTAGTTCTTAGTTTCCTCACTGGTTCAGTCTCTGGGATTGGAGCTCCCACAGCAACGATTATCTCCGACCAAGGATTGTAATTCATGTCACACTTATGTTAGAAACTGCAGCAGTTCCTGGGAGCCGCCCACAACCACACCACAGCTTACTGTCTTCAGTCTAACAAGATGGTTGAACACTTAACTCCAACTGAAAGTGGTGTTGTTGCCACAACCAGACATAACTGTTTGAATTGCCAACCTTTGAACATCTGAAAATGGCGCCACTTCTACCCTCCGCCTGTCCAAAGTTTCTCCCACATTATGTTACCAATGAAAACAAGTCACAAGTCCATCCTCACTCCCACTGGAGCCTCTTGCAGAAGTAAACACTTTCGTATTTTACTACTGCTACCACTGTGACATGGGGGGGGGGGGTTCCTGTACTACTACTGACACACATGCGGACCCCTGAACCACCACGGTGACAGCACCTGCCATGTTAACAGGGAAAGCTGCATATACAGTTCTGGCCCAACCTGTACTACCAACTATGCTGATGATCAACTCAGGAGACCAGTCAAGTACCTGCCTGCAACTCAACCAGTCACACGGACTGAAACCACACAGATATATATGCAGTACAGATGTGCAAATTCTTCCCTTAGGATCTCTGAGCGGCGTTGATTCAAGGTCGTCCCAAAGCCCAGCTGTAAACTGATGGCATTAGGAATTCAAAATACTAGGCTTTAATCAAATCTAAAATAATGTAACCATATTAGCATATATTTCATTTAATCTTTATAAAGCACTGCTATGTATTTAAGTCTTATTTAAGTATTTATTTATGCTCTGCTCTTATTTGTAAGTGTTCAATACTATACCACAAAGTAACACAGATTATGTGAAAGGTTTAGTTCAAAAGTTTGGCTAAGTATAAGACTGTACCTTTAGGACCATATATGAAGGGCAATGGATCGAACCACGGAAACATTTTGGCCGGAAATTTTCTCCTGATTAACTCTGAAAGCAAAAAATAAATAAATTGATAATGACCAGAAATATTATTTTTAGATTCAACAGAGCAGAAGTTGTTAAACACATGGGGGCAAAATTTCCCCGAAGCGACCATACGAGTCATAAATACTCATACTCCGTCTAAGTCAAACAAAAACAAGCAACACTTAGTGGACCAGCCAGAGGCTTAGTGCCTGCGCAGTGGACCAGCCAGAGGCTTAGTGCCCGCGCAGTGGACCAGCCAGAGGCTTAGTGCCCGCGCAGTGGACCAGCCAGAGGCTTAGTGCCCGCGCAGTGGACCAGCCAGAGGCTTAGTGCCCGCGCAGTGGACCAGCCAGAGGCTTAGTGCCCGCGCAGTGGACCAGCCAGAGGCTTAGTGCCCGCGCAGTGGACCAGCCAGAGGCTTAGTGCCCGCGCAGTGGACCAGCCAGAGGCTTAGTGCCCACGCAGTGGGCCAGCCAGAGGCTTAGTGCCCGCGCAGTGGGCCAGCCAGAGGCTTAGTGCCCGCGCAGTGGACCAGCCAGAGGCTTAGTGCCCGTGCAGTGGACCAGCCAGAGGCTTAGTTGTAACAGACTAGGCTGTTGTAAGAATTATCCAGAGTGGTTTATCGACAAAAGAGAATGGGAAGCTGAGCCGCATGGTGACCTGACCCCCAGGGGAATTCGCGGTGGAAATAACCGACGCTTTGTTCAAAGCTGCGTATAATGACTCATCCTATAGTATTCAGTAATTTAGAGAAAATTAGCCTTTATTCATTTTGCATTAAAATTGTATTGTATAATAGTACCGGATACAATATCAAGAGTATTCTAATTATTGAGTTTAAGTCACCATCAGTGACGTCACGAATCGGATCTAACTTTTAAGGCGGAGTGACCGGCGGTCATAGGTCAGCAGGGTTGACATGTCTAATATTTCTCAAAGTTTTAATAACCATTTTTGTGATCGGGAACAGCTTTGCCGTTAGATGTTTGTGTAATCTAATTAAAGTAAAATAATTCAACCAGTCTGGATCAATTAAGTACAACAGAGTTTAATTGTTATAACTTAAACCTGGCTAGTAACTTGGTAAAACTTTGACTAGGCGGAAGGATACAAGGTTCTAGTCTGGGCTAGGCCAGACGAGGAAAAAGCAGTGTGGTCACGGAAGCAGCTAGGAGAGGTCAAACATCTTACCTCTCCCCTAGACCAGCCAAGACATCTAGCTGGTCGCCCAAGGTATAGTTGCTATTGTTAATTATAGAAATAGTCTTCTCATTTGCCACTCAGGTCAAGTAGGGAGTGTTAAAGTGATAGGGAGTGAACATATTTAGATTTTGTTTTAGTTTTCTTTTAATAAATTAAATTTGTTATTAATTTGCATTTTATTGTTTCCATGTGTTTTATGTGTATACTTGTCCTGGTCACGTGGTCCACACGAGGCAGAGTTGCATTGTGCGCCGATTCTAACATCGAATCGGAATTATCATTACCGTGTAATTTATTCCACACTCAAGGTCAGCGTTTATAGTGGGGATCAAGCCCCTAGGTTGATTAATTAGCGTGATCGATCCAGACCTCGATCATTGCTCTTGTATTACTGGTCTGGTGGTGGCAGCAGAGGTGACTCTAGGGTTTTGTGCAGAGCTTAGGTCACGTCATACTGGGTGTAGAATCCTAAGTCGGTCAATCGTCTTAGGACCACGTGGCGTGGAGTTGGCTTTGTTAAAAGTTTTGGGGTCCCTTGGTTTAGAAATAATAAGTAAGAATACGGGTAGAGGGAGTAGAAAGAAGGAAGTAAAGAGAGAGGAACCCGTACCCGTGTTACAATGGTGCACAGCGGTGGTTTCAACAATTTTGTTTGAAATTGTTGAAAGGCTCACGCGTCTAGCCGTTCGAACACGTGCGCGGATGCTAAGGAGACAGCCGCGGGCCAGGATTAGCAGTGCGCCCCACAAGTGCGTTTGAGTGGGGATTGGCGAATCTTGGGTCATGCGGGCTGATATGATTAAGGTTAGTTAGTAAGATTAGGTTGTTAAAATTAGATTTATTGAAAAGGAGACCGCTCCGAGTTGATTGGACTGGGTACCATACTCGACCCATTGCAATTAATTCAGAGGTGTTGGGAGCCGCCATACTCTCAACAGCAGTTCCTTGAGGGCTGTCGGGGGCGGATATATCTGTGGGACGCCAATAGATAGTCCGAGGGCGTTATTAGACGACCCAAAACGCTAGGAAAAACGTAATCCGTGAAGGGCGTTGCGGCCTCCGAGGGACGGACTAGTAACCTACCTAGCAGCGATTCAACAACTAAGTGATCGCACACTTAGTGGAGGTTGAGTCGTCCCTAGTCATAATTGTTGCTGAAAGCTGCGTGTCGCTCTGTTGGAACCTAGAGGGTGTGGCCCCTAGGCTAGGTGTGGTACGGCGAGCCGGTAGGAACAATTATAAGATTAAGTCGAGTGCATTTTTGAATTAAGTATACTTAAATTTATAAAGTAATTTCAGTTTATTTGCGTTGTTCTAGATTAATTTTTTCCCCTAAATTCAATCCCCGGTTAAAATTTTTCCCAAGTGTTTAGCGTTTTCTTGCATATTAGGCTAAGTGCGTACGTTAAGTCTTGTTATTCCCTGTTCTATTAGTCTAAGTCAGAGGCGTTGTTAATCCTCTGGACTTAGGGCTATATGTCGGTCACGATAGATAAGTGAAGGAGTTTAAGGGATAGTAAGTTGCGTGTAAATGTTATTTGTCCGCGGAATATTTCTAAGTATTTTGGGATAAGTTTTCGGCTAAGTCGATGTCGGAAAGTCGTTAACTGTAATTAATTTGTATTCGTGGGTCACGTGTATGTTCTGGGCGTCATTAGGATTCTCCAGTCGATGCGGATGATATTTTCTAGTTTTTACCAGTAAGACGGTAAAATTGTGTTTGTAGACTTAGAATTCTGTTTTCAGTAGAAACGTAGGTGGAAAATTTTCTAAGTCCAGCTTGGGCTAGAATCTGACTTTTTGGCGGAAATTGATTTTCATGTTTCGTGTATATTCTGGGGTCAGTATTACTCTCTAGTGCGCGCAAGGGACGTAATTCTGTCCATAAGCATTAAACAGTGATAATTACATTTTTTGCCGAATTTAGTTATTTTTCGAGAAAATCGTGTTGTAATTTTGTCAGAGTCCATTTGAGGTGAAAATCTCTGATTTTGACGAAAATTCGAATTAATGAGTGTTGAAACCGCCCGGAGTGTCAGTATTGTTCTGTATACAACGTCAGTATTAAATAATAACGTATTTATATCTGGAAACGAGAAACCCAAATTTTTGTGAATTAAAGGAGTTTTTGTGATATTTGGGGTGATAGAAATTTTTTTTCCCTCAGAAAAGTCAGAAAAATTGGCAGAGTCCAGCAATTGAGTAAAAACGCAGTTTTTGATAAAAATTCAATTTTTAGTAAGCATTTATAGGTCCTGGGTGTCTATATTAATCGCTAGAGCGGTTTATTAACGTAAAACTAGTTATTTTCCTTCAGAACAAAAATTTTGATTTTTCAGCGGTTAAGCGAAAAAGCGCGGGACTTAGTTTTTTTCAGCGCAGCTGGTCCCGCTCCATCAGTCATCAGTGGCCACGCTGCTCACTTCAAGCGCGTTTAGTATTCAAGTACAGTAAATATTCTTTATTAATCCATCACGAGTGCTGCGCGTTAGTTGCGTTATCATTTAAATTGTTTTATATAAATTAGATTCCTTAATTTTTTTAACGTAAAGGACTTAGGTTCCAGCAATAGAACTGCGGGATATTTCACGGTCAGACACGAGTGCGGGGCAGACACTCATTCATTGGATTCACTTCAGCGATTCTCTCGATAAATCGTTGTATTTCCTATTTTGGGAATTTAGTAGTTTTCTTTTAGAATAGAGTTGTGATTTTTTTTATTTGTGTAAGATCACGGTTGTAGTGAGTCCGGGTCGAGGGTGTACTAAAGGGTAGTTTAGAAGAGACGTGGCACACCAGGAATCACAGAAAATGTTTAACCCAGATAATGACCAGTCAGTAGGGACCAGTGGGAATGGGAGTGTAGAGGATAGAACCTCTTCCGACACCACTGGGGATCGCTCAGGTAGCTCAACTGGCACCACAGGTGGGGTCAGTGGGACTGAAGCGACGAGTTCACGGGTTCTGCATGGGACTGGGCAGTCGAGGGTATCTTTCCATCCCAGTAGCGATACTATTATTGACATGAGTGGGGAGTCTTGCGAGGAGTCGTCCCATGAGTGGGGAGAGCCGTCTTGGGTTCCCCCACAAATAACATCGACGCCATGCCAGCAGGGTAGACAGGGGGCCTCAGTTAGTATGGCAGGACGTCCCACTTCGCTCGGTAGAGAACAGCAACCCGTTCAACGGGAACATGAACAACCACACCAACAGCAGGAACTACCCAACATAACACCAATACCACAGCACCCACAACACCTAGGTACACCTCATCCGTCACTACAACAACCCCAACCCCACCTCCCATACCTACCCCATCCTCAATTCCCATACCAACCCCATCCTCAGTTCCCATACCAACCCTTCCCCCAACCCCAGGCCGCTCCATACCCATTCCAACCCCAGGCCACCCCATACCCATACCCATTCCAACCCCAGGCCACCCCATACCCATTCCAACCCCAGGCCACCCCATACCCATACCCATACCCATTCCAACCCCAGGCCACCCCATACCCATTCCAACCCCAGGCCACCCCATACCCACCCCAACCTCAATCCACACCCCAACCCGAGGCCACCCACACCATACCTCAACCCCAACCTCAATCCACACCCCAGCCTGAGGCCACCCACCCCATACCTCAACCCCAACCCCAGGCCGCCACAGCCTTAGACAGGCAGATGCGCACGGAGACGCCGGGCACTCAGTTGTCGCCATACGTAGAGGCGTTAAGTAAAGGCGAGGGAGCCAAGCCGAGTAACTGTGGCGCGGGTTCATCAGGCGGGAAGCAGCCCTCAGCTGCAAGTTCGAGCCACCCTGCGCGGGGTAACAACAGAGATCCGCGGAGGTGTTACTCCTGCTGGAAGCGCGGGCATATACAGAGGGATTGCGAAGTCACTCCTACGAAAGCATGAAAGCAGGCTCCTAGTGATGGTAGGCCTACTTTTGAGGTGAAAGTGGAAGGTGTGAGATTGACAGCTTTTGTTGATACAGGAAGCCAGGCAACGGTAATTAAAAAGTCAGCCTTCAGCAATTTTAAGTATGCACGTCTTCAACGTTGCGCAAAGACATTAACAGCGGTCAATGGGGAGAAGATTGAGATCGTAGGTCAAGGTACAGTTAATTTTGAGATTGATGGGGAATTGCAGCCTCACACATGTACGATCGTAGAGAACCTTGATTTTCCTGGTCACATCTTAATGGGAACTGATTTTCTGTCGCGATTTAATTATTCCTTGTCTGCTCAAAAAGGGGCTAGGAACTGCAGGTTGCAGTTGGGACAGACTTCCTACCCAGTGGAGATGATCGACCATCCCCCAGTTGTAGCTTCAATTAAACGGAAGCTGAAATATAATGCGCACTTTCCAAAATTGATTTTTAAGTCTCTTCCAGACACAGTTAAGAGGTCATGCGCATTGCATGCATTGACTAAACAGAGTTGCCCACCACATTCTGTTAAATTTATTAAAGTAGCCGTGGGACGTCACATACAACCAGGTACCACCCTTCAGGTGGCTGGGAGATGTGATAGTTTATTAATTCCTCATCACTTAGTTGTAGTGCTCGATAAAGGTGCACTCATTCCAGTTGTCAATCTTTCACATAAGACTTTTCGCTTCAGGGCAGGTGATAGGGTATCTCAGGGAACCATGGTGGAGGACACAGAAATCTTTCACCATGAGTCAGCTGAGACGCCAGCCGTCACTGCACAATGTAGTGCACTAAATATGTTGAACACTAAAACACCATCCAAAGTACAATACCAGACGAGAAATGTTGCACAGAATGTAGAGGAAGTGGAAAAATTAATTTCAGCACTTGATTTGCAACATGTTGCACAGGCGGATAGGAAGGCACTGAGAGGAGTTTTACGAAAATTCCCGAAACTGTTTGCGACAGAGGATGACCAGATTGGTCTCCTTGATAAGATCGAGCACACCATTCCAACTGGTGACCATTTGCCTGTGTACACAAGACAGTGGAGGTTGCCGGAACAGGCAAAGAACATTATCAGGGAGGAGTGCCAGAAAATGTTGAGACAGGGCGTAATAGAGCCTAGTACGTCACCATGGCTCTCTCCTGTTGTGCTAGTTCGGAAACCGGACGGTAGTTATCGTTTCTGTGTTGACTACCGGAAGGTGAACGAACTAACTAAGGGTGATGTGTATCCGTTGCCCCGAATACAGGAGATAATAGATCAATTTGGTGCTGCTAAGTATTTCTCAACTCTTGACGCAAAATCGGCGTATTGGGCGATTCCGGTGGCAGAACAGGATAGGGAAAAAACAGCATTCTCGGATGGTAGACACACTTATCAATTCCGTAGGATGCCGTTTGGTTTGAAGACAGCGCCTTCGTCGTTTCAGAGGGCCATCAACTTTATCCTTAGTCCGGTCCTGGGTAGGCATTCTTTAGCGTACCTGGATGATGTTGTAATATATTCCAGGACGTTTGAGGAACACCTACAGGACTTGACTGAGACTTTGAAGTTGTTAGATCAGGCAGGTTTCAGGCTGAATGTTCAGAAGTGCACCCTGGCGGCTCAGAAATTCAAATTTCTGGGGTTCCAGGTGTGCCCAGACGGTATCCGACCTGACCCAGATTCTTGCCGCGCCATTGCTGACATGCCTACTCCAAGGACAGCAAAGGACGTGCGTAGGTTTTTGGGGGCGGCCGGATATTTTCGTCGTCACATTGAAGGTTTCGCTGGCATTTCAGCACCCCTGACTGATCTGACAAAGAAAAATGCGAAGTTTGTGTGGAAATCAGAACATGACGAGGCCTATCGCAAACTGAAAGACCAACTAATCACGACACCGGTATTGGCTATTCCTGATTTTGAGAAAGAGTGGGAAGTGCACACTGACGCCAGCGGTATTGCTATTGGCGGGTGCTTAATTCAGCGAGACGCAGATAATTTACCCCATCCAGTAGCCTATTTCAGTAGGAAGGTCAAAGGACCTGAAGTTCGTTATTCAGCTACGGATCGGGAGGCACTGGCAGTAGTAGAATCAGTTAGGTATTTCGAGCCTTACCTATTTCAGCGGCATTTTGTAATCTACACAGACCATCGAGCGTTAACACACATATTTAAAAAGCGAACGAAATGCCCACGAATGTCACGCTGGTCTCACGAACTTTCGGCCCACTCATTCCAGATCTTGTACAAGCCTGGTCCAGCACATGTTGTGCCAGATACGCTAAGTAGAAATATAGCGGCAGTTCAAATTAATGAAAACATTGAAACCATTCCATCAGATAAAATGAGAGAATACCAGATGAGCGAGCCTAGATGGAAAGAAATTATTGAGTATTTAGAGGGAGGAAAATACCCGAAAAAGAAAAAGAATTTACCTATACATGATTTTGAGATGAAACAGGGCGTCCTGTATTATGTTAATAGCCAGAATGATAGGGCAGTATTTCAGCTAGTTATTCCGGACGCGTTGCGGTCATCAGCGTTAAAGCTCGCACATGCTTCAAAAATTGCAGGGCATCCGGGGATCTTTAAAACCCACTTAAAAGCAAAGTCTCTATTTTATTTTCCAGGATTACTTTCTGAGGTAATCAATTTCGTGAAGTCGTGCCCTCGTTGCCAGAGGAGGAAAGGTACCCTTAAGGTACAAGCCCCACTTCAGGAATTCCCTGAAATTCGTGAACCGTTAGATCGTGTGGGGGCCGATCTGATTGATTTACACCACAGTCATTCAGGTAACAGATATGTGTTGGTGCTAGTTGACCATCTGTCTAGATACACTACACTAGTTGCATTACCTCAGAAGGATTCTCGTACGGTTGCAGATGCGTTCTTGCGTAGGTTCGTTACTGTATTCGGACCTCCTAAAGTTTTAGTCTCTGACCGGGGTCAAGAATTCAATGGGAATATATTTAGAGAAGTTTGTAAGATTTTAGAGACAACTTCGGCTTTTACAACGGCCTACCACCCACAAGCAAACGGAATGACGGAACGGACTAATCGTTCAGTCAAGGATATGCTTGCAATCCTTGCTGAACATGATGCAAACACCTGGGATGAACACCTACCCTATGTTCAGTTCGCCTTGAATACTGCCATCCACCAATCAATTAACACCCAACCACTTCATTTGTTTACTGGTAATTCATGCAATTTCCCGTCAGGTCTGCTTAACAGACATAATGTTGCATACGGGGAGGACTATCCTTCAGAGGTCCTTGGAAAAATGAGAAATGCATGGAATATTGCAGCTGAAGCGTCCAAGAAGGCACGGACTCGGTATGCTCATTTTTATGACAAGAAAGTGCGCCCTCTTGAGTTGACGGAAGGAAGCCTCGTATTGAGAGTGAATGAGGCTGCGCCCGCCAATCAGAGCAGGAAACTAGCTCCGAGGTGGCGAGGACCATATAGAGTAATTAAAAGGGCGGGGCCGGTTAATCTTGTTATAAAAGGAGTGTTCGAGGACCAGGTGGAAAGGACAATTCACGTAAATAAATTGAAACATTATCATGCTAGAGAGGAATTAGAACTGCCTTCAGCGGGTCTAGTTCCTGACTCAGCAGTGCTGACTCATGGCTTCACCGACGAGTCAGAAGATGAGGATGACCCTCTGTCATCGCTCATCAGTAGTCAGGTGCAGTCTCGCCACCCTATGGTGACGAGATCTCGCGCTATACAGTAAAGTAACTTCCTTGGTTAGTATAATTTAGTATTGATTAGATTTTCCTGTAAAGGCAATGAGATGTACTATGTCTATACTTGACTCAGGTAGCAACTTTTACCGTGCTCTGGGGTTCCACCTCCACCAAACCCAGAGTATATCTATGCTTCCGCTGTGTTGTGTCTGTCTGTTCCCAGGTCTGATTGGTACACCGACCCAGTTGTTCCAGCCACACGTGAACCCTTGTCTGTAAAGACCGAGGGGGGAGGCACGTTACACAAAGCCCTCCCCCCACCAGACCCAGTAACCCATACATCAGTTACTTTGGGGATAAGTGACTGTCCAAGAGTCACCCGGCCGACGCCTCACGTCACTAACGAGGTTGTCAGGGCCAGCGAGCTGCCCACATTATAGCAGTCACCGGAGGTGCCATACAACGCCGGGGTAGCTGTCTCGAGATCACCAATACCCACCTGCTGCGTCATCAAGACTGCAGTCATTCCAGCAGTGTTGGAGGAGAGGTCAAGAAATGGAAAGCACGTAGCAGTACTCAAGAATTTCGCCGGAAGATTAATGATTACGTCATCTGAAGTAACAAGAAAGCAGAAGTAAGGCGGTCACAGGTGGAAGGCACGGTTTCCCTACAGAGTACCGGGACTCGCCAATAGAAGGTCGCAAAATTGTCTCCTTTGGCCTAAAGTCGGCGGTACGAGGGTATGCACAGTTGGTGTTTACGGCCTAGTAACCTGGTGACATCAAGAAACGCCTGAGATGACGTGAGCAATGATGGAAGACGAGATTCACCTGTTCTGCAAACAAGCAACCCGCCTCTACGACCTTCTGACACCACTCCTGCTAAGAGACACCGTTGGTACATCCAGTCCTGCTCTGCTGTGGTCATCTGCGACGTCAAGTTTAACATCAAGACTGCCGTGTGAACTGTGATTGATATGAAGGCGTGTGGACTGTCGAGAGCAAGATTAATGGCCGAAGTAACAGTATTCTACAGCTGTCACTTGGCACTCCGCTCTACTACACTCTGTCGTCATTCAGGAGTACCGGATGGGAGTACAAGAGGACCAGGTATTGATGTCTACACATGAGAAGAAGCAAGATCGACACCGTCATCGTCAGCGACTACATTCAGCATCCAGCAGCATCGATTTTTTTTTCTCGTTTACTCAATATGAACAATTGATACAAACAACAAAGTGGCTCTGAACATCTGTGTAAAGAACATCTGGACACTTTTGTTTAAATGTTGAAAAACAGAGTTAGAATCAATTCTTTATAAATGTTGAAAAACAGATTTAAAATAATTCTGGTATAATATATGAAAATTTAACTATAAATTGGTCAGTAATCAAAATCGAAGCCCCTGTGTAATTGTCTCAGCCCAGAACAAACGGTTATGGAAAATTATGTTGTGCTATTTTTTTTTCAGAATGTTTGAACACAGGAGAGGCGGACCAATATAAACATTGACACTTCTAGTGAGTGAGAACACTTGGCTGTACAGTCAGCCGTAACCTGTGATATAGTATAGGAATTTTTATTTTTAGATACATGTAATAAACGTTAGGTGTGTTCCTTGATGGGGAGTGGTTAGTACACGGATGTGTACCTGATAGTTCTGTAGTACGCTCCCGGATGACTGAAAGTTCAGTCTGATGATATAACTTTAATGTTTGTTTGAGCACGGTGTGGCCGGCTCTAGAGGACACATGGACTTGGCTAGTGAAGAGCCAAGAGAGTTTAATAACTAGTTTTTTGATGGTAGAGTAGGGACATGTTATTTAGCTATGTCAGTAAGGATAGGATGTATGTTTCCTGATATTAGAGGATTGCTGTCAGTTGACAGCTGAGAAATTTATGAAATATGAACATGTTCATTATGATGTTGGACTATTATTTGTCAAATTTTATTAGTTAGGTTAGCTTTTGTTTGTGGCATGAGTTGAATTGTGGGTTTGGATACTAAACCTCGTGAATTTTAACAAATTAACAAGGTTTACTAAGTGCTTGTGCGGGGGGGTTGTAACAGACTAGGCTGTTGTAAGAATTATCCAGAGTGGTTTATCGACAAAAGAGAATGGGAAGCTGAGCCGCATGGTGACCTGACCCCCAGGGGAATTCGCGGTGGAAATAACCGACGCTTTGTTCAAAGCTGCGTATAATGACTCATCCTATAGTATTCAGTAATTTAGAGAAAATTAGCCTTTATTCATTTTGCATTAAAATTGTATTGTATAATAGTACCGGATACAATATCAAGAGTATTCTAATTATTGAGTTTAAGTCACCATCAGTGACGTCACGAATCGGATCTAACTTTTAAGGCGGAGTGACCGGCGGTCATAGGTCAGCAGGGTTGACATGTCTAATATTTCTCAAAGTTTTAATAACCATTTTTGTGATCGGGAACAGCTTTGCCGTTAGATGTTTGTGTAATCTAATTAAAGTAAAATAATTCAACCAGTCTGGATCAATTAAGTACAACAGAGTTTAATTGTTATAACTTAAACCTGGCTAGTAACTTGGTAAAACTTTGACTAGGCGGAAGGATACAAGGTTCTAGTCTGGGCTAGGCCAGACAAGGAAAAAGCAGTGTGGTCACGGAAGCAGCTAGGAGAGGTCAAACATCTTACCTCTCCCCTAGACCAGCCAAGACATCTAGCTGGTCGCCCAAGGTATAGTTGCTATTGTTAATTATAGAAATAGTCTTCTCATTTGCCACTCAGGTCAAGTAGGGAGTGTTAAAGTGATAGGGAGTGAACATATTTAGATTTTGTTTTAGTTTTCTTTTAATAAATTAAATTTGTTATTAATTTGCATTTTATTGTTTCCATGTGTTTTATGTGTATACTTGTCCTGGTCACGTGGTCCACACGAGGCAGAGTTGCATTGTGCGCCGATTCTAACATCGAATCGGAATTATCATTACCGTGTAATTTATTCCACACTCAAGGTCAGCGTTTATAGTGGGGATCAAGCCCCTAGGTTGATTAATTAGCGTGATCGATCCAGACCTCGATCATTGCTCTTGTATTACTGGTCTGGTGGTGGCAGCAGAGGTGACTCTAGGGTTTTGTGCAGAGCTTAGGTCACGTCATACTGGGTGTAGAATCCTAAGTCGGTCAATCGTCTTAGGACCACGTGGCGTGGAGTTGGCTTTGTTAAAAGTTTTGGGGTCCCTTGGTTTAGAAATAATAAGTAAGAATACGGGTAGAGGGAGTAGAAAGAAGGAAGTAAAGAGAGAGGAACCCGTACCCGTGTTACATAGTGCCCGCGCAGTGGACCAGCCAGAGGCTTAGTGCCCGCGCAGTGGACCAGCCAGAGGCTTAGTGCCCGCGCAGTGGGCCAGCCAGAGGCTTAGTGCCCGCGCAGTGGGCCAGCCAGAGGCTTAGTGCCCGCGCAGTGGACCAGCCAGAGGCTTAGTGCCCGCGCAGTGGACCAGCCAGAGGCTTAGTGCCCGCGCAGTGGACCAGCCAGAGGCTTAGTGCCCGCGCAGTGGACCAGCCAGAGGCTTAGTGCCCGCGCAGTGGACCAGCCAGAGGCTTAGTGCCCGCGCAGTGGGCCAGCCAGAGGCTTAGTGCCCGCGCAGTGGACCAGCCAGAGGCTTAGGGCCCGCGCAGTGGACCAGCCAGAGGCTTAGTGCCCGCGCAGTGGACCAGCCAGAGGCTTAGTGCCCGCGCAGTGGACCAGCCAGAGGCTTAGTGCCCGTGCAGTGGACCAGCCAGAGGCTTAGTGCCCGCGCAGTGGACCAGCCAGAGGCTTAGTGCCCGCGCAGTGGACCAGCCAGAGGCTTAGTGCCCGCGCAGTGGACCAGCCAGAGGCTTAGTGCCCGCGCAGTGGACCAGCCAGAGGCTTAGTGCCCGCGCAGTGGACCAGCCAGAGGCTTAGTGCCCGCGCAGTGGACCAGCCAGAGGCTTGGTGCCCGCGCAGTGGACCAGCCAGAGGCTTAGTGCCCGCGCAGTGGACCAGCCAGAGGCTTGGTGCCCGCGCAGTGGACCAGCCAGAGGCTTAGTGCCCGCGCAGTGGACCAGCCAGAGGCTTAGTGCCCGCGCAGTGGACCAGCCAGAGGCTTAGTGCCCGCGCAGTGGACCAGCCAGAGGCTTAGTGCCCGCGCAGTGGACCAGCCAGAGGCTTGGTGCCCGCGCAGTGGACCAGCCAGAGGCTTAGTGCCCGCGCAGTGGACCAGCCAGAGGCTTAGTGCCCGCGCAGTGGACCAGCCAGAGGCTTAGTGCCCGCGCAGTGGACCAGCCAGAGGCTTAGTGCCCGCGCAGTGGACCAGCCAGAGGCTTAGTGCCCGCGCAGTGGACCAGCCAGAGGCTTAGTGCCCGCGCAGTGGACCAGCCAGAGGCTTAGTGCCCGCGCAGTGGACCAGCCAGAGGCTTAGTGCCCGCGCAGTGGACCAGCCAGAGGCTTAGTGCCCGCGCAGTGGACCAGCCAGAGGCTTGGTGCCCGCGCAGTGGACCAGCCAGAGGCTTAGTGCCCGCGCAGTGGACCAGCCAGAGGCTTAGTGCCCGCGCAGTGGACCAGCCAGAGGCTTAGTGCCCGCGCAGTGGACCAGCCAGAGGCTTAGTGCCCGCGCAGTGGACCAGCCAGAGGCTTGGTGCCCGCGCAGTGGACCAGCCAGAGGCTTAGTGCCCGCGCAGTGGACCAGCCAGAGGCTTAGTGCCCGCGCAGTGGACCAGCCAGAGGCTTAGTGCCCGCGCAGTGGACCAGCCAGAGGCTTAGTGCCCGCGCAGTGGACCAGCCAGAGGCTTAGTGCCCGCGCAGTGGACCAGCCAGAGGCTTAGTGCCCGCGCAGTGGACCAGCCAGAGGCTTAGTGCCCGCGCAGGAATATCCCTGCGAAAAAATAGATAATATTAAAGAAATTACCTTGCTCTGAAATGATAATATCAAGAGTTAATATTTGCATGTAATTGCAATATTTAAAGAATAATTTTAAAACCATAAATGAAATGAAGTTAGTTGAGGAAGCAATAAAGAAAATGTCTTTATGTGCTTGGGAAGGTTATCTTCAGGTTATCTTGAGATGATTTCAGGGCTTAGCGTCCTCGCTGCCCGGTTCTCGACGAGGCCTTCTTTTTTGTTATACATACCCCCAGGAAGTAGCCCGTAGCACCTGTCTAACTCCCAGGTACCTATTTACTGCTAGGTGAAAATGAACATCAGAGTGAAAGAAACTTTGCACATTTGTTTCCGCCTCCACCGGGAACTGAACCCGGAACCTCAGGACTATGTATGAATCCAAAGCGCTGTCAGGCCGCCTTATAACACTGGCCTGGGAAACACTCCTTCTGGGAAGAAGAAAGGGAAGGGAATTATCAGGAGAAAGCGCCAAGCCATTACAACTATATAGCATTGGGAAGAGGTTAGGATAAGGATTTGGGATGGGACGGGGGGAAAGGAATGGTGCCCAACCACTTGCATGGTCAGGGATTGAACACCGACCTGCATGAAGCGAGACCGTTGCTCTACCGTCCAGTGCAAGTGGTTGGAAAGTGTTTACAATTTCATCTACGTTGGTCTCATTTTCCTAATTGTAACACTTCCCCTACAGGAGTCAGCTTGAATTAATCCCGTTAATGACCAGGAAACTGTGCAACATAGCACTGAGACATGGTTGGGGCGATTTAACTCAATAAAGCTATATAAAAAAGTTTTTGTCACTTCTAATATGGTTAAAATGTATTCCCCCTGATCACGGGATAAAAAAAAAAGATTGTATATGGCTGACTTCGGCCGTGGTGAAGTGAGTATATTGGTTGTATTATAGCCTCGTGGCAGAGTTGCTGTGGAGGTATATGTAGATATTTATATGAATATTTCAAATTTGTTTTCACTCTTTTTATATCCAGGATTATTCAATGGTGTGTCATTTGAGAAATTTATGTAATAAAATGAGTGAAACATCAGATTGCTCAAATATTCGTCTCGTAAATATGCGGACTATATTAAGTGCCTATAGCACAATATAGCGCCACACACTAACCAACAGACGAGACAACATGCGTCCAATGCAGTACAAACATTTCCCAGTGTTGTGCTGGTGTGATACAGTTGGATTAAAGTTTGTCAGCAGGCCTGATAATGCCGTCGTCTCTGTGGCTCTGTGATATAATACGAGCTCACTTCCAGGCTGTGTCGGTTGTTACTCTTTGGTCAAGTTTTTTTTTCTTTCTTTTTTATAAAAAAATACACAATGTACAAAACAGACAATAGCAGAACAACAAATCATAAATACAAAGAGCACAAATATAACAAAATACGGTAACACGGATGCAAATAAACATACCCAACAAAAACCAAGAAAGAAAATATGATACAAGGCACAAAATAAGAAAACCCAGAAACGGGCACTGGAGTTAACACAAGAAACAGAACGTTACAAATAAATAACACAAGCTATAAATAACATAAAACATAGTCACATCCACAAAAAATCGTAAGTACAGAAATACAGAAAGAAAACACACAAAACATGCCCAGCCCAACAACCCAAACACAGGTGCAGAATAGTACATAACATCAACAGGCCTCCTAAACCACCGACACAGAGGCCAAATTACAAAGCTACTGGAAACAAAAAATAAATACAGAAAAACAATGAAACACATAAACAGGGAAATACAAAAAAAGATAACAAAAAGACAGAAATGTTACACACATAATAAAGCATTTCCACAAGGACAAGAAAATAAACACACGCACACAAGCGACATACACAACAACACCGCCCGCCACCCGAACACAATGCACGGGGCGTGCGCAACGACACGAGAAAAATAACACCAAACACCCACAACTGCACACAAACACACACACACACACATGGGTGGGCCTCGTAGCCTGGTGGGTGGGCCTCGTAGCCTGGTTGGGTGGGCCTCGTAGCCTGGTGGGTGGGCCTCGTAGCCTGGTTGGGTGGGCCTCGTAGCCTGGTGGATAGCGCCCAGGACTCGTAATTCTGTGGCGCAGGTTCGATTCCCGCACGAGGCAGAAACAAATGGGCCAAGTTTCTTTCACCCTAAGTGACCCCTGTTACCTAGCAGTAAATAGGTACCTGGAGTTAGTCAGCTGTCACGGGCTGCTTCCTGGGGTGTGTGTGTGTGTGGTGTGGGAAAAAAAAAAAAAAGTAGTTAGTAAACAGTTGATTGGCAGTTGAGAGGCGGGCCGAAAGAGCAAAGCTCAACCCCCGCAAAAACACAACTAGTAAACACAACTAGTAAACACACACACACACACACCAAAGGTAAAGCACAAAACATACAACAAAATAGGCCACGCAGGGGCAAGAACAACACCCACACGCACAGACAAGGACACCCACCTGTGCAGCAGGCACCGGGGAAACATCACGCACATCACAGACAGAAACCAAACACACCAATCACTCATACTTCTCCGGGTACTCCCGATCTGGAAACCGTAAGCAATAAGCTTCCCAAACAAGTTGGTTACATTCAGGAAGCGGACATCCAGGAGGCGCAGTAGGCCGAGGCATCGAATTCGGCACTCCCAAGACAAAACACTGCGCCTGTGGAACCCGGATGGTAGATGGGCACTAGGAAACAGGACGCACCAGGTCATCACACTCAAAAGCCACAGTTGTCGTAGATCTGTCGATCACCTCGCCGGACGGGAGGACGAAAGGGATGGGTTTCCACCTAGGAAGCTGGTCACAGGGCCGCACACCAGGAAGCACACCGGACTGCACGCCAGGCCGCACACAGGCCCGCCCACTTGGTCGTGCACTCTGGACGACTTCAGGGACCGCACCGAGACCCAAGGAGAGTGGCTCCGCATGGGCCCCAGCACTCCCACCAACCGGAACAGGAGCAGAGGCCCCTCGCCGCACATCCTTCGACAACACCACGATAAGGTCGCGATCACCAGAGGCAACCGCCCACTGAGGGGAGCCACCAGCAGGAGGCAGTGTCCAACACAGAAGGCAACACAGCGTCGGCCACAGCATCATCATCCATCGCATCACGTTCCTCTGCCCACGACCGGCGAGGTGACATACCCCGAGTCGAGCGACGGCGCTTAAACAGAGGTCGCTGATCGTCGGAACTGTCACCCCAAGCAAGCGGCGCCCCAGAAAAACCAACGGCAGGTGGCCCCTAAGCCTTGGCAGCACGATCACACAGAACAGCAGCCTCAACAACGCGGGGCAAAAAGCCACCACCAGGCACGGAGATCGGAATCGGAGAAGAAAGAGACACCGCAGGCGGAAGGGTATACTCTAACACACGTGAGGTATCCAGGGAGGGAGACAGAACCGGCAGAGGAGAAGAGGTAACTGTCAACGAGGAAACTGCCAGAGGCGACGAGGCAGAAGGGGTGGGTGGAGAGACACAAACCATCGCCCCGCCAGCCCCGGGAAGCACATGTCCTTCAGCAGGCGACGCAGGCTCCATCCCTACAGCAACCCCCGAAGCCACCGGATGCGGAAGCACCTCCGCAGGTATCGAACGACGAAGGTCCGAAACAGGCGCCCCTAGGTCCCCCGAGCTGACCTGTGGGGCAACCATATCAAGTCCAGACGTAGCGACAGCTTGAACCGCCTCGGGAACCTCGCCAAGCACCTGCACGGAGCGAGGATCTGCCGGGGAATCCACACTCACAGATAAGCTGGGAAAGTCATCCTCCAGGAAAACTGAAGGGGCCCTCTGCACGAGGAGCGTCGCAACCGGCAGCTACGTGGCCCTCAGCACCACACCGGAAACACGTGCGATTTTGACCTTGATAGAAGGTCCTCAGAGAGAGCCCACGAAACGAGACCCTGAATGGTATAGGGCTCGTGAGCCGCATGACAAGCGTGCGTGAACCCAGCCGGACTCAGCCGGCCTGCACTCAAATTGTTGAACCGGTGCTTCACCGCCGTCCCAAACCACATAAACAAGGACATGAGGGCCGCCTCGGGGAAGGTCACCGGCACACCGTGAATACTCACAAACGACAAGGGCCCCCAGGGATCCGAGATCTCCACAGACACAGCCGAAGCCGGAAGAGCAAGCGTGCGGCCATCCCAGTGAGCCACAAACTCCCAGTAAACATGTGACGTGGCGAACGACACCGCAACACGGGTGGGCGATAACTTCTCGAGGCCCAGGAGGTCGGGGACGTCAACACGGAGAACGTCCAGGAGAGCAACCTCTAAAACGGGCCAGTCCACAGCAGCAGATATGTCCAGCTGCACTGTGTCGATCCTCTGAATACGGCTAGAACCAGCCGCGTCCATACCGGCAGGCGGGGCCCCGACCAGCGGGCGCTCCACACCCCCCACAGCAAACCGCCACTCAGCAACGGCAGACGACTACTGACAGCCGGAGCCCGACGTCTGCACCCTCTGGTGGTGCAGCCAGGAATCCTATTTTGGTCAAGTGGAATATAGGCTTGGTCAAGTTTGGAAGCCCTGAAGCATTTAAGATGTCTTATGTGAGTTTGAAGAAATGCTTGCTCTGCCAAGAGTACCGACCTCTCACCTTGCACCAGTGACACAGTGTGTGCAAATATTGAACTTCAGCCAGCATTTGCTTCGTGTTGGTTCACGATGTTCCGTTTCTGTTTAAAATGATAGATTATGAATGCTAGTGTGATTGGGCGGTTTGGAGAGGTGCTAGGAATGGGCCAGAACCGTTCGTTTCACTCATGGGAATTTCAAGGGTATTGAAATAGAACCTGAACTGTGAAAGTTATTTTATCAAGAGATTTGCCTTCCACTGTTTATGTCCAGGGTTTCCAGCTTAGTATAGTGTAAAATGGTCAGCCATAACTTGTTTCGGGAGTGGGCTCCCCAGACGTTTTGTGACTCTGTGTACGGTACAGGCAAAGGACAAGATGAATATATATGGGGGATTTTCCAAGTCTGATGTATCCAGATCAACGTCATGCTCGTGGGTTCGATGGAGGTGGCACCTGCGCTCGAAGATGTGGCACGGAATGAATGTGTGACAGTTTCCGGGTGAGGACCATGTAATACGTGGGGTGTCAGCGATACCTTCAGTTGCTTCTACTATTACCGGCCTGATGGATGTGGATGCACAGGTTCAAGGCAGGGAAAGACATATATAGGTCTCCAATGGGGACCAGGTGGATGGTTCGATTGATACAGTTGGTGGTCCTGCTGTTTTATTGCCGGTGCATCAGAGTTCAGCCCTGTGGACTCGGTTGTGGTGGTGAACCCTGCGGATAAGGAGGACTGACGAATTAGTGGTGAATGCAAGCCACAGAGGGAGGATACTAATGGGTGTCTCCTGTAGAGAATTGTGTTTGTGTGATGGAGGCGGCGGTCCACGATGAGCTACCTATCAGTGTCTCGCCAGAACACTGGCCCTGAGAGGTCGTGCTGAACAAAAAGAGGTGTGGTGGAGTCTGGCGTTGCCCTCATGTTGGTAAGCGTCCACCACCTGGTATGGGAAGCCTTTGTGCATGTACATGGCGAAAGTGGAGGCGTACCTCCTCAAGTGGAATACTTCACTGCCCTGAAACTTCGAACTCTCAGGAGACCCTACACGGAGAGGCCACTCCAGACCGACAACCAGAGGGTTTCACAACCAGAGACTCCATAGTCTCCTGAGACTGATGGATGCCTACTACTACTACTACCTCCTCTAAGTGTAGGGTCTACTGGGAGTGTCGAAGTTTCTGAGCAGTGGAGTGCGGTGGCAGGGAAAAAGCGCAGTTTCGATGATGAGCGTGTTGACGTTGTCTCTCCTGAAGGATTCAGAGGTTGGGTCAAGGGCTAGTGAGTGCCACTCTGTCGATTTCTGGTAGAGTGGGAGGTGGTGAGTAGTTTAAATGTGGCGTTTTCATCTCGAAGGTAGTAGGTTGCGTGTTAGGGATTGCTCAGGGATTGGGTGTGCTGTATAACGTTAATGCATGTCACGTGGGTTCCGAATTGTTTTGTGTCATTATGCATTGTATTGAATTTTGATTTTGTGTTAAATTTTGGGCACTATGTGGTATTATAGTTCATAGTGTTCCTACCATACAATTGTTCGGGGTTTTATCCATATTACAAATTCATGTTTTCTTGCCTGTTACAACTTTGGTACCTAATTCCTAGTACATGTAACGACCATCGCTCGTTGGAGATCCTTTTCCTGAGCGAGTGAATTGGTACTTATGAATTAAGTGTGCCTGAATCTTTTTCTTAACGATTCAGTGTACCGAGTTATACTTTGTGTGTTGATGTATCATGTTTAATCGGTCATTGAGGGCCATTTTATTCCTGTTAATATGTCAATACATGTTTCTTGTGCATCATTCCGTCAATGTCTGTAAGGCATTGTTACTGTGTGGTGTCTTGCCTTTATATTATCTTATGTATATTAAATTACATTCCATTGTATTTAGTTTGCTGTACTTTCTCTGCTTTCCAATGTGCTGTCATGTTCTCTGTATGTGCAGTTATCTGGGTGTGGTTTTTATTTATATGTGATGTGTGTGGACAGTACATTAAGGGTTTTCAGTTTGTTCTCCTTGTGCTCACTCTGTCATCTGCGTGCTTGTGAACTATTTTGTTCTTCTGTTCATCGTAAGGCGTGTTTGCAAACGATGAGACACAATAATGTGGCTGAAGATATATAGACCAAACTACACATCAGAAGGTGAAGAAACGACGATGTTTGGGTCCGACCTGGACCATTCTCAAGTAAAATTCGCCTGACGACAAACTAACGACGTTTTTCTTTTCTTTTCTTTTTATTTGTAAAACAAACAAAACAACATAAACGGCACTGAAGCACCAAATAAAACAGATTAGAAGTTCCACACCCAACATCAACACCATAAAGGAGAAATACAACACAGAACATTCAGAGTAACACATCATGGAAAACACTGAAAACATTAATAACAATGAACACAGAAACATAGTGCACAGAGCAATACAACACAATGTGAAAACGCAAATTGAACAGTAAAAATGGTACAAAGGAACACACTTTAGGAAGAGCCGCACCACCCTGATGGGGCGTGCCAATATGACATAGTAAGTAAAACACCCAACACCAAGGTACCAAAATAATGAAAGACAGTGAATACAAGTGTACAAAAGAAAAACAAAACAAAAATGAAAGTAAAGTAAAAACACACATAATACTCTGCACAAAACACAACAACAGACATACCAAGGAAACAGAAACACATTACACACACACATGAACAGAGCACAAACAAAACAGGACACACACAGCACACAGAAACCCCATGTGAAAAACAATACACATCAAATGTGAAAGTTCAATAGAGACATATAAATGAGAACACAATAAGTATAACACAGTAAATATAACATGAAATAGAACAGAGTACACACAAACAGCAACCGCACCCAGACGGGTCGTGCCAACCTGAACACATGATGTAAGCACATAATAAAAGGCATCAATACATAAGGACAGGGAGAACACAAAGCAAGCACAAGCACTACGTACATTTAGCCGGGAACTCCTGCGCCAGATAGCGCAAGCAGTACGTTTCCCAAATCAGCATGACGTCATCGGTTACCCAGCCACCAGGTGGCGCCCAAGACCAAGGTATCAAATCCGGCACCCCATAAATAAACTCCCTCACCAGCGACACCCAGATAGTAGAAGAGCACCATGGGATCATAGGCACCAGAGTTCCAACATCTGATCCTCACGGATCACTTCCCCAGATGCCGTGACAAGGCCCTCCACAGATCGCGGCACCGCAGGGGGATGGGGACTGCAGGGGACTCAGGCGTGACACTGGGCACAGGAGCCGAGGCCACCCGGCGCACATCCTTTCTCAGAACCATGACGAGGTCCCGATTATCTGGGGCAACCTCCCACTGCAGGGAACCAACAGTAGGAAGTGCAGGGGGTGGGGGGGACAGGAAGTAACGCAGAGCCCCCACAGCCCCGTCACCGACTGCAGGGAATACCGGAGCACCATACTCCCCCATCTCCACCCAAGGCACACCATGAAGGGGAGACACACTCCAAACCCACCTCAATTGCTTTAAGACCGGCCACCTGTTTTCTGGGCTATCACTCCCACCATCCGGCACCACAACATAGCTCTCCGGCGGATGCGCCCCTCAAACCACGACCCCTGAAAACCCCTGAGAAACGCAGCTTCCGTAATCGGAGGCACCGTACTATACACCAATGGAGACAGCCCCTCGCGTACAGCCAGAGCGATGGAAGACACCATATCAGGGGACGGGACAGGCAGGGGTGGCTGAGGCAGGGAAGCCGAGGGTAGGGCCACACCAGTAACCACCTTGACACCCATACCACCATCCACATCCACATCCAGGTGAGCTGCAGAACAGCAACAAGGTACCAGACGGCCGGGAATCAACACACATCACACCAGCACCTGGAGACGGGTTTTGGGCCGCCAACAGGGTAAAATTCTACTTCCGAAAGTGATTAACTGGGGTGATACGGCACGCCTCACAACTCACTCGCAGACTAGTGGCCCGATAGTCCACACCAGAAACAAGTCTGGGGCTGGCCCGCATGAAACGCATGGAGAGAGTAACCCATCAGCATGACTGATGACGAAATATAACCCCTGAGGTGCATGGCGAGGGTGCGGATCCCACACGGGACACCTTTCCACCACCCGGAGTAGACAGAGTTCATCCACAAATGAAGCACCTGCACAAAACGGGCAAAGAACCGACGCAGGAGGTCTTCAGGGAACTCGAAGGGCACCCCATGCACCGCCGTCAACATACCGCAAGATTGGATACAGTCACAAATCCACCAACATCAGGAAGAGCGAAGGTGTGCCCATCATAGAGCCCTTTAGTATCACGCTAGACCTCCGAGGAGCAGAACTTCGCTCTCTCTCTCAGAGAGCACAATCGCTCTCCTCCCAGCAAGCAGCTGCACACCACACACGGCTGCCATGGGAACACGTAACATCTCCAGAATCACCACTTCTACTGCCGGGGGTAGGAAGAGTTGCTGGAAAATTCCAGGCCAATAGAATCTTGCCTGATGACAGAGGGCACAGGCACTCTCACACTGCAGGCCAACACGGCCCCTCAGGAAAGCACCTCACTCAGGCCACGTAAGTAACCACACCAGGGTCCGCACGCCATGCCGGGTTGCCAACAAATGAAGGGGTCAGGCGAAGCAAACGTACCCCACGGCAGCCAGGGCGCAACCACTAATGCACTTCGGTGTGATTTGGTTGACACTGCTCCACTTAAGCTGGATGGTAGAGCGGTGGTCATGCTTCATGCAGGTCGCTGTTTAATCCCTGCCTGTCCAAGTGGTTGGGCACCATTCCTTCACCACGTTTCATTCCAAATCCTTATCCTGATCCCTTCAAAGTGCTATATAGTTGTAATGGCTTGGCGCTTTCCCTTGATAATTCCCTTCCCTTCCCTTCCTCCTGCTTCCAATGCCGCTGGTGTCTACTCGGTTTTCTGTTTATCTTGTCCACTCAATACTTTGGGGAAACTGGCCATACACTAAATGACAGACTTAAGGCACACAAAAGAAGTGTTATGTCTGCAGATACAAACAATACTCTCTTCTGTCATGTAACAGATTATAATCATTCTATTGATTGGTCTTTTGGTAAAATAATCTTGCAAGATTATCTCTTCACAGACGCCGTCTTCTCGAATCGGCTATGACACACAACCTATTCAACATGAACCTGAGTCCTGACTTTGTTGCTGTTGACTCTTACTTTCACAGTACATACTTAAATGCTCTAACCTTCTTAACAAGCATGATTTGACTTAAGTTTTGCCCGTTTCTTATTCCTACGCCTTTTCTAATTTTTACCATTCCTCTAATTCTTACATTACTTAGCCAGATTAACAGAAACCTGGCTAAGTAAAGACTATACCCAACTCTACAACTTAGCTGGTTATAAAGCCATTCACAACTGCAGGCCTAATAAAAAGGAGGTGGCACAACTATATATTACCAAGAAACCTTCATCTGCTCTAGTGTCATTAGTGATAGAGATGACTACTGTGAATATACATTTGCTCAGTTCTCGATTAAATCCCGTAAATCCTCCTTGACTACTGGAGCTATCTATAGATTTCCCAATGCAAACATAACTTCATTCCTAGATAACCTAAGATATCGTATCATAAACAATAATCTCAACAAAAATCACATCATTCTAGGAGGAGACTTCAATTTTGACCTGGGTCAACAAAATAGCCCTCAAGTCGACTATTTCATAAACAGCATGAACTCCTGTATGCTAATCTCCACGATCACCAAGCCCACCCGAGTCACTCAAACATCTGCTACTTCCTTGGATCACTTATGGACTGACATAACAGTTCCCCTTACATCTGGTATAATCATTGACAGAACAACTGACCACTATCCTACCTTCCTCTTATCAAACATGGGCATAACTCCATCAGAAAACAAGAAACTTTCCTTCAGGCTACACAGTGAAGCAGCAACAGTCAACTTCAGAAATGCACTTCACAATATAAACTGGGAATCTGAATTCAGTAATATACAGGATATAAATTCATTAGCTAACCTCTTCCTTTTCAAAACTCTAAGCCTCTACAACACTCATTGTCCTCTCCTCACCAAGCAAATAACTGACAAAAGAATAAGCAATTCTTGGCTCACAAGTGGCATATTCAAAGCAATCAACAAGAAACATGAATATGAAGAAAAACTTAGAATTGGCCTAGTTACAAAGGAAGTAGTTACGATGTACTCGTCAATGCTTATCGGTATAATAAGAAAAGCAAACTTTCCAATTATAAGAGTAGATTCAAAGAAGCAAAAGGCAACATGAAAAGCACACGGAAAACCATCTCTAACATCCTAGGAACTAAACAGCACTCAAATAACCAGACAAAACTCTCGAAGAATGGTTATATACCTGCAACAGGTCTAGAAACGGCTACTAAATTTAATAGCTTCTTTTCATCGGTTGGTGCCAACCTTGCCAGAAAAATCCTACAGACTCAGACACATATCTCTCAGGCAGCTATCCAAACTCTCGTCTCCTCTCACCAGTCAGCCCAACAGATGTTGTGTCCATCATTCACTCACTACAAACCAAAGCTGGGAACATCAGTGAAATACCATTCATTGTATACAAGAGTGCCTCCCATGTCCTTGCGACGCCCATAGCTTTGATGTTTAACAAATCTCTAGTGTCACACCTTCCCTGATATGCTTAAAAAAGCACGAATAACTCCAGTTCATAAAGGAGGCAATCCGGCAGACACAAACAATTACAGATCAATATCAAAGCTACCCATATTATCAAAAATACTTGAAAAAATTAACTGCAAACAGCTCTACTCCTACCTCGTAAAATTCGACATACCCAGCCCCTTTCAGTTTGGCTTCCGCTCCCAAAAGAGTACCAACGATGCAATTATTAGTCTCCTTGATATAACCTACTCAGCCCTTGACAAAAATTAGTTTCCGATTGGACTCTTCATTGACTTGAGAAAGGCCGTTGATACTGTTAACCATAAATATCTCTTACTTATTAAACTCCACCATTATGGAATCCGAGGCCTTGCCCCTGAACTATACCCGATCCTATCTTAGTGATAGACACCAATATGTAGCCATCAATGATATAATCTCTCCCACTCTACCATTAACCGTAGGAGTGCCACAGGGCAGCATCCTAGGACCTCTCCTATTTCTTATAAACATTAATGATCTCCCTAATGTCTCTAACATTCTTAAACCTATATTATTTGCTGACGATACTACCTTCATCTACTCAGACCCCAACCCACATACACTAAATAATATTGTAAAAAAATAACTAAAAGAAAGTCCACTTATGGATGTCAACCAACAAACTCACACTAAACATTGAAAGACCAACTACATCTTATTTGGAAATAAATCTACAAATGCAAATCAGCGTCAGATAGACAATGTTAACATCAGCAATAAAAATGATTGAAAGTACCTTGGCCTATACTTAGATAGGAGACTCAACTTCAGCACCCACATACAACACATAACTAAGAAAGTCTCTAAAACAGTTGTATACTCTCTAAAATCAGATATTATGTACCTAACTCTGCTCTCCTCTCACTATACTATGCACTAATCTATCCCTATCTTACTTACGGTATCTGTGCATGGGGTTGAACCACTGAAAACCACCTCAAGTCCATCATCACCCAGCAAAAATCTGCTATCATAACAATAACAAACTCTGCTTTCAGACAACACTCAGCCCCTCTGTTTAAATCCCAAAACATAAACTCACTCAACACATTCTCTTGTGCCATCTACATTTACAATACCCTGTTATGAAACTCTCCCTGGACACATGTAATCTGATCCATAATCACCACACCAAAAATAAATATATCTTTGATATCCTCAGAGTTAAACTTAATCTGTGTAAACACTCAGTAAACACTGTGTAAACAACAAAGAGATAAGGGCCCTTTATTTATGCAAATAAAGGGACCTGGTCTATGGAACTCAATCACTAACGAATTTTCAAGTTTTCATGAATTAATTGTTTTTCGACTACCTAACTTACCTAACCTAACCTAACTTAACTTTTTCGGCTACCTAACCTAACCTATAAAGATAGGTTAGGTTAGGTAGGGTTGGTTAGGTTCGGTCATATATCTATGTAAATTTTAGCTCCAATAAAAAAAATTGGCCTCATACATAATGAAATGTGTGGTTTTTTCATTTCATAAGAAAAAAATTTGAGAAAATATATTAATTCATGAAAACTTGGCTTATTAGGCAAATCGGGCCTTGCATAGTAGGCTGAGAAGTGCGTTCTGGCTAAAATGTACGACATATATATATATAAAGTCACATAGGTACGACATATATATATATATATATATATATATATATATATATATATATATATATATATATATATATATATATATATATATATATATATATATATATATATATATATATATATATATATATATATATGTCGTACCTAGTAGCCAGAACGCACTTCTCAGCCTACTATGCAAGGCCCGATTTGCCTAATAAGCCAAGTTTTCACGAATTAATTGTTTTTCGACTACCTAACCTACCTAACTTAACCTAACCTAACTATTTCGGCTACCTAACCTAACCTAACCTCTTAAGATAGGTTAGGTTAGGTTAGGTACGGTTGGTTAGGTTCGGTCATATATTTACGTTAATTTTAACTGCAATAAAAAAAATTGACCTCATACATAATGAAATGGGTAGTTTTATCATTTAATAAGAAAAAAATTTGAGAAAATATATTAGTTCAGGGAAACTTGGCTTATTAGGCAAATCGGGCCTTGCATATTAGGCTGAGAAGTGCGTTCTGGCTACTAGGTACGACATATATATATATATATATATATATATATATATATATATATATATATATATATATATATATATATATATATATATATAACTAACTGAAAACTCACACCCCAGAAGTGACTCGAACCCATACTGCCAGGAGCAACGCAACTGGTATGTACAGGGACGCCTTAATCCACTTGACCATCACGACCGGACATAAGGAAGTGATAGCTGAAACTATTTGAACCACTTCCCCACCGGCACTCGGATGGTAATCTTGGGCATAGCATTTTATCAAATCACCTCATTCTTTGGGGCACACGTGAGGAACACAAATGCGAACAAGCCTGAATGGTCCCCAGGACTATATGCAACTGAAAACTCACACCCCAGAAGTGACTCGAACCCATACTGCCAGGAGCAATGCAACTGGTATGTACAGGGACGCCTTAATCCGCTTGACCATCACGACCGGACATAAGGAAGTGATAGCCGAAGCTATTTGAACCAATTCCCCACCGGCACTCGGATGGTAATCTTGGGCATAGCATTTTATCAAATCACCTCATTCTTTGGGGCACACGTGAGGCACACAAATGCGAACAAGCCTGAATGGTCCCCAGGACTATATGCAACTGAAAACTCACACCAAGTTTACCATCCGAGTGCCGGAGGGGAAGTGGTTCAAATAGCTTCGGCTATCACTTCGTTATGTCCGGTCGTGATGGTCAAGCGGATTAAGGCGTCCCTGTACATACCAGTAGCGTTGCTCCTGGATGTATGGGTTCGAGTCACTTCTGGGGTGTGAGTTTTCAGTTGCATATAGTCCTGGGGACCATTCAGGCTTGTTCGCATTTGTGTTCCTCACGTGTGCCCCAAAGAATGAGGTGATTTGATAAAATGCTATGCCCAAGATTACCATCCGAGTGCCGGCGGGGAAGTGGTTCAAATAGCTTCGGCTATCACTTCCTTATGTCCGGTCGTGATGGTCAAGCGGATTAAGGCGTCCCTGTACATATCAGTTGCGTTGCTCCTGGCAGTATGGGTTCGAGTCACTTCTGGGGTGTGAGTTTTCAGTTGCATATAGTCCTGGGGACCATTCAGGCTTGTTCGCATTTGTGTTCCTCACGTGCGCCCCAAAGAATGAGGTGATTTGATAAAATGCTATGCCCAAGATTACCATCCGAGTGCCGGCGGGGAAGTGGTTCAAATAGCTTCGGCTATCACTTCCTTATGTCCGGTCGTGATGGTCAAGCGGATTAAGGCGTCCCTGTACATATCAGTTGCGTTGCTCCTGGCAGTATGGGTTCGAGTCACTTCTGGGGTGTGAGTTTTCAGTTGCATATAGTCCTGGGGACCATTCAGGCTTGTTCGCATACACACACATATATATATATATATGTATATATATATATATATATATATATATATATATATATATATATATATATATATATATATATATATATATATATATATATATATATATATATATATATATATATATATATATATAAGCAGTCTTAATTGTAAACATACGTTGTTAAATCTGACCGAAAAAGTAAGATTAATAATTCTAACACGAATTTTCTCAATATTTCTTATGTTTCCTTTTACTCTCGATGGAAATTGAAAAATCAATTCTCCAAAATTCATTTTCATTTCTAGACTGACGCGACGCCTGAAGGCATTTCGTAATAGCTTATTACATTTTCAAAGACTTTAGTTTACACACACACAACTGTAACCTGAAAACACTAAACAGAGTTTTACTGATGCCTAACCTAAACAGCTTGTCTTATATACTCGCATTTGGGTGAGGTGATATGTTGCAACAGTTTTGGATGAGGTGAACAAACTTTTGACTAACACACAACAGAACACGGAACAATGGGAATTAATTGGATATATGAGAGCGAAAGAATGGAAGTAACTGCAAAAGGCCTATTGGCCCATACTTCCTCTTGATGCTTCTATATTGGTACGGAGTCTTGAAGTGGGTAGAATATAGTTGTGCATTAATTGGCTGTTGATTACTGGTGTTGACTTTTTGATGTGTAGTACCTCGCAGATGTCAAGCCACCGGCTATCGCTCTATCTATCGATGATTACGTAGAAGTCTTAACAAACAACACAGAAATCATCGATAGATACAGCGATTAGTTAGTGCCCATAGTTAGTGTGGGCACTAACTGTGAGGCCACAGTTAGTGCCCACAAGCAACACATCCAGAGGCCACACAGTTAGTGCCCACAAGCAACACATCAGAGGCCACAGTTAGTGCCCACAAGCAACACATACAGAGGCCACAGTTAGTGCCCACAAGCAACACATCCAGAGGCCACAGTTAGTGCTCACAAGCAACACATCAGAGGCCACAGTTAGTGCCCACAAGCAACACATCAGAGGCCACAGTTAGTGCCCACAAGCAACACATCCAGAGGCCACAGTTAGTGCTCACAAGCAACACATCAGAGGCCACAGTTAGTGCCCACAAGCAACACATCCAGAGGCCACAGTTTGTGCCCACAAGCAACACATCCAGAGGCCACAGTTAGTGCCCGCAAGCAACACATCCAGAGGCCACAGTTAGTGCCCGCAAGCAACACATCCAGAGGCCACAGTTAGTGCCCGCAAGCAACACATCCTGAGGCCACAGTTAGTGCCCACAAGCAACACATCCAGAGGCCACAGTTTGTGCCCACAAGCAACACATCCAGAGGCCACAGTTAGTGCCCGCAAGCAACACATCAGAGGCCACAGTTAGTGCCCACAAGCAACACATCCAGAGGCCACAGTTAGTGCCCACAAGCAACACATCCAGAGGCCACAGTTAGTGTCCACAAGCAACACATCCTGAGGCCACAGTTAGTGCCCACAAGCAACACATCCAGAGGCCACAGTTAGTGCTCACAAGCAACACATCAGAGGCCACAGTTAGTGCCCACAAGCAACACATCCAGAGGCCACAATTAGTGCCCACAAGCAACACATCCTGAGGCCACAGTTAGCGCCCGCAAGCAACACATTTGTAAGTAATCACAGCTTACGTTTGAAAGTACTTCAAGTCAAAAACTAACTCTGTACTCTAGTTTAAGTACAAAGTCCTATAGGCGTATGCAGTCAAAATTTGTTATTAGAAATTTAATAAATTAATCATATATATATGATTATATATATTGGTGTATACTGGTAGCAGGTTTTCTTTTAAACATGTTTCATTGAATATGACCGCATATTCTGTATTTACTATCTTCTGATTTAGGGCTTCTATCCGGGTGAATTTGGGGGTGCTTGAGAGCACCCCCAAATTAGACATACCTGAGCCACACTTGAAGAGTCTTCTCGAAGCATGTACAAAGGAATCCCCTTTCATCAGTCCTCAAGGAGACATGTATCTACAAATAGACAGAGAAGCAATGGGCTCCCCTTAGGAGTTTTATTTGCTAATTTTTATATGAGAACCATCGAAGACAGAGTCTTCAGTAGCAGACAAAAACCAACTGTATATTGCCGTTATGTAGATGACATATTCGTAATAGTAAAAGACTCAGATGAACTAATTGATCTAAAAAGCCATCTAGAGAGAGAGTATTCCGATTTACACATGAAAATAGTGAAAATAACAGTCTGCCATTCTTGGATGTACTAATAACAAAAACAGGAACCTCCCTTATGTATCCCCCATGTTTTCACCTTTATTGTCTTATCACCTGACCCAGTGCGGGTATAAAATCAACAAGTTCTGAAAATTCCTTTCACTTGAGAATGAACCATGGAGGTTCGAAACGTAGTGCAAATTGTATAAATAAGTGTAATACATTCTATAGTAATTCACTACCTTTCTTCACCTTGAAATTACGAAAATGAGTTTTGGAGAACTCCTCTTTCAGCTAAGCCCTGATGCTAAGAAAATAGGTAGAGGGATAGAAGCCCTAAATCAGAAGATAGTAAATTCAGATTATATATATATATATATATATATATATATATATATATATATATATATATATATATATATATATATATATATATATATATATATATATATATATATATATATATATAACTGAAAACTCACACCCCAGAAGTGACTCGAACCCATACTCCCAGGAGCAACGCAACTGGTATGTACAAGACGCCTTAATCCACTTGACCATCACGACCGGACAAAATGAGGTGATAGCCGAGGCTATTTGAACCACCCCACCGCCGGCACTCGGATAGTAATCTTGGGCATAGCATTTTACCAAATCACCTCATTCTTTGGGGCACACGTGAGGAACACAAATGCGAACAAGCCTGAATGGTCCCCAGGACAATATGCAACTGAAAACTCACACCCCAGAAGTGACTCGAACCCATACTCCCAGGAGCAACGCAACTGGTGTGTACAAGACGCCTTAATCCACTTGACCATCACGACCGGACATAATGAGGTGATAGCCGAGGCTATTTGAACCACCCCACCGCCGGCACTCGGATAGTAATCTTGGGCATAGCATTTTACCAAATCACCTCATTCAGGCGAACAAGCCTGAATGGTCCCCAGGAGGGGACCAGGTGATTTGGGGTGGGACGAGGAGAATGAGGTGATTTGGTAAAATGCTATGCCCAAGATTACTATCCGAGTGCCGGCGGTGGGGTGGTTCAAATAGCCTCGGCTATCACCTCATTATGTCCGGTCGTGATGGTCAAGTGGATTAAGGCGTCTTGTACACACCAGTTGCGTTGCTCCTGGGAGTATGGGTTCGAGTCACTTCTGGGGTGTGAGTTTTCAGTTGCATATTGTCCTGGGGACCATTCAGGCTTGTTCGCATTTGTGTTCCTCACGTGTTGCCCCAAAGAATGAGGTGATTTGGTAAAATGCTATGCCCAAGATTACTATCCGAGTGCCGGCGGTGGGGTGGTTCAAATAGCCTCGGCTATCACCTCATTATGTCCGGTCGTGATGGTCAAGTGGATTAAGGCGTCTTGTTCACACCAGTTGCGTTGCTCCTGGGAGTATGGGTTCGAGTCACTTCTGGGGTGTGAGTTTTCAGTTGCATATTGTCCTGGGGACCATTCAGGCTTGTTTGCATTTGTGTTCCTCACGTGTTGCCCCAAAGAATGAGGTGATTTGGTAAAATGCTATGCCCAAGATTACTATCCGAGTGCCGGCGGTGGGGTGGTTCAAATAGCCTCGGCTATCACCTCATTATGTCCGGTCGTGATGGTCAAGTGGATTAAGGCGTCTTGTACACACCAGTTGCGTTGCTCCTGGGAGTATGGGTTCGAGTCACTTCTGGGGTGTGAGCTTTCAGTTGCATATTGTCCTGGGGACCATTCAGGCTTGTTCACATTTGTGTTCCTCACGTGTTGCCCCAAAGAATGAGGTGATTTGGTAAAATGCTATGCCCAAGATTACTATCCGAGTGCCGGCGGTGGGGTGGTTCAAATAGCCTCGGCTATCACCTCATTATGTCCGGTCATGATGGTCAAGTGGATTAAGGCGTCTTGTACACACCAGTTGCGTTGCTCCCGGGAGTATGGGTTCGAGTCACTTCTGGGGTGTGAGTTTTCAGTTATATATATATATATATATATATATATATATATATATATATATATATATATATATATATATATATATATATATATATATATATATATATACATATATACATATATACATATATATATATATACATATATATATATATATATATATATATATATATATATATATATATATATATATATATATATATATATATATATATATATATATATATATATATATATGCGGAAAATCCACAGAGAAATATGAAATGAGGTGAACGTTTCGGCTTTGTTAAAGCCTTTGTCAACACCAGACTGACTGAGGAGAAGGGAGAAGGGGGGAAGATATATAGGCCGACACCTGACCAACCCATCCCAAGGGTTGGTCAGGTGTAATTAACCAAAAACAGGTATAGCTTAGCTTAGAATGGTCAAAGAGGATTAAGCGGTCAGAGAATAAGGATGAAAGATAAAAGAAAAGCCTCATGAACACACAATATATGAATATACAAATATAATGAGACATTGTAAGCCTCTCTATCAGAGTTGTTTCTTAAACTGTTGTGCAATATTATAACTTAAAAATGGATCAAGTTTGTACATTCCAGTACTATTATTAAGAAGATTTGGACACTGACTGATTAGAGCAGACTCAATCAAATTCCGTTCCACGAAATATATATATATATATATATATATATATATATATATATATATATATATATATATATATATATATATATATATATATATATATATATATATATATATATATATATATATATATATATATATATATATATATATATATATATATATATATATATATATATATATATATATATATATATATATATATATATATATATATATATATATATATATATATATATATATATATATATATATATATATATATATATATATATATATATATATATATATATATATATATATATTATTAAAAAGGACCGAAAAAGTAAGATTAATAATTCTAACACGAATTTTCTCAATATTTCTTATATTTCTTTTCACTGTTGATGGTAATTAAAAGATCAATTCTCCAAAATTCATTTTTATTTCTAGTCTGACGCGACACTTGAACACGTTTCGTAATAATTTATTACATTTTCAAAGACTTTAGTTTACACACACACAACTATAACTTGCAAACATTAAACATTTTTTATTTTATACCTGGGATTGGGTGAGGTGACATGTTACAACAGTTTTGGATGAGGTGAAAACAGACTTTCAACACAAGACAGAACACGAAACAATAGGTATAATATTTTGTAAGTTAAAGGGAAGAATAGAAGTAACTGCAAAGGGCCTATTGGCCCATATTTCTTGATGCTTCTATATTGGAGCGGAGTCTTGAAGTGGGTAGAATTTAATTGTGCATTAATTGGCTGTTGATTGCTGGTGTCGACTTCTTAATGTGTAGTGCCTCACATATATCAAGCCGCTTGCTATCGCTGTATCTATCAATGATTTCCTTGTTCTTTGTTAAGACTTCTCTGGTGATGGTCTGGTTGTGGGAAGAGATTATATGTTCCTTAATGGAGCCCTGTTGCTTATGCATCATTAATCGCCTGGAAAGAGATGTTGTTGTCTTGCCTATATACTGAATTCTTTGAGGCTTACAGTCCCCAAGTGGGCATTTGAAGGCATAGACGACATTGGTCTCTTTTAAAGCGTTCTGCTTTGTGTCTGGAGAGTTTCTGATGAGTAGGTTGGCCGTTTTCTTGGTTTTATAGTAAATCGTCAATTGTATCTTCTCATTTTTGTCTGTAGGGATAATGTTTCTATTAACAATATCTTTTAGGACCCTTTCCTCCGTTTTATGAGCTGTGGAAAAGAACTTCCTGTAAAATAGTCTAATAGGGGGTACAGGTGTTGTGTTAGTTGTCTCTTCAGAGGTTGCATGGCGTTTCACCTTCCTTCTTATGATGTCTTCAACAAAACCATTGGAGAAGCCGTTGTTGACTTGGATTTGCCTTACCCTACAGAGTTCTTCATCGACTTGCTTCCATCCTGAGCTGTGGCTGAGAGCACGGTCGACATAAGCATTAACGACACTCCTCTTGTACCTGTCTGGGCAGTCACTGTTGGCATTGAGGCACATTCCTATGTTTGTTTCCTTAGTGTAGACTGCAGTGTGGAAACCTCCGCTGCTTTCCATGACTGTTACATCTAGAAAGGGCAGCTTCCCATCCTTCTCCATTTCGTAAGTGAAACGGAACACAGAATTCCGGTCAAATACCTCTTTCAGCTCCTGCAGATGTCTGACATCAGGTACCTGTGTAAAAATGTCGTCAACATACCTGCAGTATATGGCCGGTTTCAAGTTCATGTCGACTAAGACCTTTTTTTCGATGGTACCCATGTAGAAGTTCGCAAACAGGACACCTAGGGGAGAACCCATATCGACCCCATCTACTTGCTTATACATGTGCCCATCCGGGCTCAAGAAGGGTGCCTCTTTAGTACAAGCTTGAAGTAGTTTCCTTAGAATGCTTTCTGGTATATCAAGAGGAGTACAGGCCGGATCACGGTACACTCTGTCGGCTATCATCCTGATTGTTTCATCCAATGTGTATCTATATATATATATATATATATATATATATATATATATATATATATATATATATATATATATATATATATATATATATATATATATATATATATATATATATATATATATATATATATATATATATATATATATATATATATATATATATATATATATATATATATATATATATATATATATATATATATATATATATATATATATATATATATATATATATATATATATATATATATATATATATATATATATATATATATATATATATATATATATATATATATATATATATATATATATATATATATATATATATATATATATATATATATATATAGGTCATCAGGCCTCTCTTTTTTGGTGCCTCCCTCTGTGCTCTCAAAAAGAAGGACGAAGGAATCAGGCCAATCGCTGTTGGCAACACTCTCCGACGCCTGATTGCCAAGGCTGCTACGAGGGTTGTCAGCCAGCAAGCGGCTGAATTGCTGAAACCAATCCAGCTAGGATTTGGAATCCCCCAAGGCTGTGAAGCGGCTGCCCATGCAGCACGAGCATACATCACAAACATTTCTGATGAAAAGGCCCTGCTCAAACTGGACTTTAAGAATGCCTTCAACATGGTAAGAAGAGATGCAGTACTTTGTGCCGTACATCGCCATTTCCGGCCCCTCTACCCGTTCATACTATCGTGCTACAGTGGCGAGTCAAAACTGCTCTTTGGTGAACATGAAATCAGATCATGTGAAGGTGTTCAGCAAGGTGATCCTCTTGCTCCCCTTCTTTTCTGCTTAGTCTTAAAAGAAATCACCGAAAGCTTGTCCAGCGAGTTCAACATCTGGTTTTTGGATGATGGCACTATAGCTGGCACCGTAGACCACCTCTTGTCAGATATCAGGAAAATAAGGGAGCAAGAAGTAAGCCTGGGTCTCGTCCTGAACCCTTCCAAGTGTGAAGTAGTCTCCTCCAACCCAGACATCGTAGCTAGAATAAGGTCTGCCTTGCCTGGAGCCCATGTCATTAGGGCCGAGAACAGCACCCTCCTTGGAGCTCCCCTCGGGTCTAACGCCATTGAGGAGATCCTCGACAAGAAAATCGCAGACCTTAGGAGGATGGAAGACAGAATAGGTGACATCGATGCCCACGATGCTTTTTATCTCCTCACCAAATGCCTATCCCTTCCGAGGCTAACCTACTTTCTGAGGTGCGCCCCATCTTACAACAACCCAAAGCTTGACGAGTATGACCTCCTACTGAAGACCATGCTGGAAAAAGTTGTTAACCTCTCTCTCAACGAATGCCAGTGGAAACAAGCCACTCTTCCTGTCAGGCTCGGTGGCTTGGGTGTCCGCACCGCCACCCAAATTGCAGTCCCAGCCTTCCTGTCTTCCTATTCAGCATCAGATGACCTGGTTAAGGAAATTCTACCTGACACCCTGAGTGATGTAGCGGGGATACAGGACCCCCACTACACGGAATGTGACACGAAATGGGGTGCCATGACAGACCCAGCACTCAGACCAGCCATGCCGAAAGCCAAGAAACAATCCAGTTGGGACAGCCCCATTGTAGACAAAGAAGCCACAGCTTTGCTGGAGGCAGCAACAACCCCCAGTGATCGTGCACGCCTCACAGCTGTGCAGGCTCCCCATGCAGGGGACTTCCTTCTGGCAGTCCCTATGTCTGCGACAGGCACACGTCTTGATCCGCAGGAGCTCCGTATTGCAGTCGCTCTCCGCCTTGCTGCCCCTATCCACACTGTTCACAGGTGTATTTGCGGCGAGGCAGATGCTGACGAATATGGATTGCATGGCCTGCACTGTGGAAAATCGGGTGGTTGGCACACTAGACACGACGAAGTCAACGACATCATTAAAAGAAGCCTTGCCTCTGCTCAGTGTCCAGCGGAGAGAGAGCCCCGCAACCTACTGAACCGTGACTCTGTTAGCTTTGCCGGCCGACCAGACGGAATCACACTGCGTCCGTGGAAGGGTGGCAGGCAGTTAGCATGGGACTATACTTGCGTATCCACCCTGGCAACGACATACATCACCCTCTCTGCCGGCACGGCAGGAGCCGCAGCGACACACAGAGAAAAACAAAAGTCAGTCAAGTACAGGCAATTAGATCAAAGGTACAATTTCGTTCCAATAGGGTCTGAGACCCTAGGCCCATGGGGTGAGAGTGCAAGAAGGTTTCTTAAGGATCTTGGTTCCAAGCTCATTGACACCACAAGAGACCCTAGAGCAGCAAGTTTTCTCTTTCAGCGCCTCAGTGTCGCGATCCAGAGGGGAAATGCCCGCTGCATCCTCGGTTCCTGCCCGGCGTCGGAGGAGTTCGAGGAAATCTACAGCCTCTAGGAAGCGAACTTTTTCTTGTGTCCTCTTAATGTTCATTTTTTGTATAAAATCAGATATGTAACTGTATAACCTTGCATAATAAAGTGTACATCATAATAAAAAAAAGGGGGTGGTAGGAGAAGTGAACACTTTTTCGTATTCAGAGTTAAATGTCAAGTTTTTCCCTGAGTGCTCTGTGTTCCCTTCTCTGAGGCTGTGGGTCCCTATAATTACACCAGTGGTGGTACCCCCCTATATATATATATATATATATATATATATATATATATATATATATATATATATATATATATATATATATGTATATATGCGAACAAGCCTGAATATATATATATATATATATATATATATATATGCGAACAAGCCTGAATATATATATATATATATATATATATATATATATATATATATATATATATATATATATATATATATATATATATATATATATATATGCGAACAAGCCTGAATATATATATATATATATATATATATATATATATATATATATTAGTATATTTTGGTAGCAGTCTTTCCTGTAGACATATATTATTAAATATGACCGAAAAAGTAAGATTAATAATTTTAACACGAATTTTCTCAATCTTTCGTACATTACGCTTCACTGTTGGAGGTAAATAAAAAATTAATTCTCCAAAATTCATTTTTATTTCTAGTCTGACACGACACGGGCGCGTTTCGTAAAACTTATTACATTTTCAAAGACTTTAGTTCACAAATACACAACTGAATAGAACTTACGTATCTCCGATTTTATATCTACATTTGAGTGAGGTGGGAGGGATGATGTGGCATTAACACAAGACAGAACAAGAGGGGATATTAATAGGGTATTAAAAGTATCAACACAAGACAGAACACAAACAATGGGTATTGAATAGAAGTGTTTGTAGAAAGCCTATTGGTCCATATTTCTTGATGCTTCTATATTGGAGCGGAGTCTTGAGATGGGTAGAATATAGTTGTGCAATAATTGGCTGTTGATTGCTGGTGTTGACTTCTTGATGTGTAGTGCCTCGCAAACGTCAAGCCGCCTGCTATCGCTGTATCTATCGATGATTTCTGTGTTGTTTACTAGGATTTCTCTGGCGATGCTTTGGTTGTGGGAAGAGATTATATGTTCCTTAATGGAGCCCTGTTGCTTATGCATCGTTAAACGCCTAGAAAGAGATGTTGTTGTCTTGCCTATATACTGGGTTTTTTGGAGCTTACAGTCCCCAAGTGGGCATTTGAAGGCATAGACGACGTTAGTCTCTTTTAAAGCGTTCTGTTTTGTGTCTGGAGAGTTTCTCATGAGTTGGCTGGCCGTTTTTCTGGTTTTATAGTAAATCGTCAGTTGTATCCTCTGATTTTTGTCTGTAGGGATAACGTTTCTATTAACAATATCTTTCTGGACCCTTTCCTCCGTTTTATGAGCTGTGGAAAAGAAGTTCCTGTAAAATAGTCTAATAGGGGGTATAGGTGTTGTGTTAGTTGTCTCTTCAGAGGTTGCATGGCTTTTCACTTTCCTTCTTATGATGTCTTCGACGAAACCATTGGAGAAGCTGTTATTGACTAGGACCTGCCTTACCCTACAGAGTTCTTCGTCGACTTGCTTCCATTCTGAGCTGTGGCTGAGAGCACGGTCGACATATGCGTTAACAACACTCCTCTTGTACCTGTCAGGGCAGTCGCTGTTGGCATTTAGGCACATTCCTATGTTTGTTTCCTTAGTGTAGACTGCAGTGTGGAAACCTCCGCCCTTTTCCATGACTGTTACATCTAGAAAGGGCAGCTTCCCATCCTTTTCCATCTCGTAAGTGAAACGCAGCACGGAACTCTGCTCAAATGCCTCCTTCAGCTCCTGCAGATGTCTGACATCAGGTACCTGTGTAAAAATGTCGTCAACATACCTGCAGTATATGGCCGGTTTCAAGTTCATGTCGACTAAGACTTTTTGCTCGATGGTACCCATGTAGAAGTTTGCAAACAGGACACCTAGGGGAGAACCCATGGCGACCTCATCTACTTGCTTATACATGTGCCCATCCGGGCTCAAGAAGGGTGCCTCTTTAGTACAAACTTGGAGTAGTTTCCTCAGAATATTTTCTGGTATGTCAAGAGGAGTACAGGCTGGATCACGATACACTCTGTCGGCTATCATTCCGATTGTCTCGTCCACAGGTACGTTGGTAAACAGCGATTCTACGTCCAACGAGGCTCTTATCCCTGTGGCCCGTGTGCCCCGCAGTAAGTCAACAAATTCCTTTGGAGACTTCAGGCTGAAGGCGCAAGGAACATAAGGAGTCAGCAGGCCGTTGAGTCGCTTCGCCAGTCTGTACGTGGGTGTGGGTATCTGGCTAATGATTGGCCGAAGTGGGTTTCCAGGCTTGTGCGTCTTGACATTTCCATACGCATATCCAGGTTCATAAGTTTTACGAAACGCGCCCGTGTCACGTCAGACTAGAAATAAAAATGAATTTTGGAGAATTAATTTTTGATTTACCTCCAACAGTGAAGCGTAATGTACGAAAGATTGAGAAAATTCGTGTTAGAATTATTAATCTTACTTTTTCGGTCATATTTAATAATATATATATATATATATATATATATATATATATATATATATATATATATATATATATATATATAATATATATATATATATATATTATATATATATATATATATATATATATATATATATATATATATATATATATATATATATATATATATATATATATATATATATATATATACATACAATAGCCCCAGGGCAGTGCATTGACACTGACCAATCCGGTGACTAGGTACGGAGGTCCTAAATGGGTTCACTGTGAGTCACGTGGTCTCACGTGACTAGTGCGTCATAGATGGCCATGTAGCCATGGCAGTTAGCCATATAGAGCCTAGGGAGGATTCAAGCATACAGTAACGGGGTCAATCACATCACTGAAAACAAAATGGGATATATCAAATTCAATTCGGGTATTCGAATTGTTTATTTTATTCGAAAATAAATTTATTATTTATTTAATTATTTATTTATTGTTTATAGTTTATTCGGGTAAAAGTACATACATAGATGAGTCACAGACATAATGTTGGATTTATAGATAGAGCCAGTACATACAATACCTAAAGTTACTAATATGCATAGCGTTTAGGGCAAGGTGTGAGGGAAAAAACACTTAGACTAAAACTTAATTCTAATTGAGATTAAAGTATAAATTGTGTTGGAAAGGGGAAAAAAGGGGGGAGGGGGACATGGAAGAAATCGGCAATTAAACAAATTGGTCAGCAAACAGTATTGTTTGAAAATAGCAAGGCATGGATTGACATTTAGGGGGTAAGATAGATTACATGAAGTTTATTAGATAGTACTTAGGTTTTTTCTTGAACTGGTTGAGAGAGGTACAGCCTTTGACATGATTGGGAAGGTCACTCCACATTATGGGTCCCTTGATTTTTAGAACATTTTTAATTTGGTAAGTCGCACTCTTGGAATATCAAATAAGTATTTGTTTCTGGTGTGGTGCCCATGGCTTCTGTTACAACCTTCTAGGAAGCGTTTAAGATTAGGATATGCATTACAGTTCAGAGTTTTAAATATATAGAGTACACAAGAGAGGATGTGCAGTGACTTAATATCTAACATATTCAAAGATTTAAGTAAAGGTACCGAGTGCTGTCTGGGGCCAGAGTTTGATATTGTTCTAATATCAGCTTTGTGTTGAGTAATTAGAGGATGTAGATGATTTTGGGTAGTAGAACCCCAAGCACAAATAACATAATTGAGATAAGCATAGATGAGTGAGTAATAGAGCGTTAGCAGGGCAGTGGGAGGTACATTATATCTTATCTTAAAAAGAATGCCAACAGTTTTATAAACATTTTTTGTTATATTTAGAATGTGACCATGGGAATTCAGCTTGTTATCGATGAAGATGTGGTGTTCTGTGTTGATGTGTGTTATGGATTAGGATATATGATTTATGCATCACGGTCCTCCATATTACTGTTAAGAGACACGAACAACAACCTCCACTTAATTGTTAAGAGGGAGTAACCTTCAGCATCACTGGAACACTTAGCCTGGCCAAATATCAATCAATGTTCTAGGGGGAGTGAAAGACTAGCAACAAATATTCCAGTTTACTGGCAATAATATAATCCACATAACATTAAAATAATAACCAGCTTCTAAGTTATACACAATTACTTTATCCAACCTGGCCTGGATAAAGAACTTAGACAGGAGCTTAGCCTGGCGCAGTGCAACACTAGCGCCTATATGCTGCTAATTCCAATAGAGGGGTGTGGTGTCACAACCAGTAACACATGAGGAATGAGGAAACAATATCACATAGAGCACACTGGCTTACTTAAGTTCCTCAGAATATCACCTCACAAAGACTTAAAATCTTCTACCTCCTGGTATACATGATGAACAACAGTAGAAATGATCCATGTTAATACATACTGTTACATGATAATAATACTAGCAGGCACAATACCTAAATAAGGTCCCAAATCTCGGAGCAGAACGCCACACATGCGCTCGTCTGGGAAAGTCAAGGAGTAGTGGGGCCTTCAGCCAGCCTGGCTGGGGCGTGACACTGTATCCAACTTCAATGAGTCAACTGACCCCTCTCTTTCAAATCTCTCTCTAGTTCATTTACAAACATAACTCACTCATGAACTTCTAATTTAATATACAACAAAATAAAGATTATAAGACATAACCTTACATAATAAGAATTCAGTATATTAAAGAATTAAAGTCTCCGTGGTGTAGTGGTAAGACACTCGCCTGGCGTTCCGCGAGCGCTATGTCATGGGTTCGTATCCTGGCCGGGGAGGATTTACTGGGCGCAAATCCTTAACTGTAGCCTCTGTTTAACGCAACAGTAAAATGTGTACTTGGATGAAAAAACGATTCTTCGCGGCAGGGGATCGTATTCCAGGGACCTGCCCGAAACGCTACGCGTACTAGTGGCTCTACAAGAATGTAACAACTCTTGTATATATCTCAAAAAAAAATTATCAGGAAATAAAAATATGTACACAAAGATATCGTATTGGTAAGACAAGGTAACGCTGGCGCGAGTCGGTACACCAAGGGGGGGAGAGGGGGGGGGTGAAGGGAGGAGTCAAGATGTCGGTCAACCGTTTATACCTATGTATACAAGAATATAAAATGAAGTAGATATATATAACATGTGTATCGAAAGCTTGTCTAGGTGGAAAACATTTCAGTGCCATAATCTCAGTAAATGCCATGAAAAGAGGACAATGCAAGAAACAACAATGAAATGGAAACTACACAGTATACATGTGAGTAATACACATGGAAACTAAATGTATATATTGTCCATCATGGTCCCACATAATGTTACTTATACGGCATTTATGTAGCATATGATTGTATAACACGCGTTATACTAAATATGTTACGATTCCATTTCAATGGTTTCTGATTTCATTGATTAATTGATTTTTCATAGATTTTGATTTATTTTCAATTTGATTGAATTATTTTGTGAGACATTGCGTTGGAATTGAGCTGTGTTGTTTACCATACCGCTCATTTGGTGAGAATGGTTTATTTTGTTTTTTTTTCATTGTGTTTCATTTCGTTTTTTAACTGTTTTTCTTTTATTTCAGTGATGGGAACATCAAAACATTTGATGTTCTCAATTTTCTGATAGGAACATCAGATCATTTGGGAATGCATCGGACGAGGGAGTGGGGAGGATGAAGAGACGGGAGTAGGGCATGTTGGGGAGGACGAGGGGACAGTAGAGGGGGTAGTGGTGGGGATGACGGGGGAGTTGGGGATGGTGGGGACGAGGGGAAAGGGGAATCGAGAATGGTGGAGAGGACAAGGGGAGAGGAGCGTGGGGGATGGTGGGGAGGACTAGGGGAGGGGGAAATGGTTGGGAGGACGAGGGGTCGGGGGAGTGGGAGGACGAGGGGTGTGGGAACCGACCTGTGAGATTTATATTTACGTTAATTTATATACTTCGATAGCAATTTGTATAATGTTAAGTGGACTGTATTTCTGCAATAATCTCAATCTCACAAATCGATCCTCTACACATTAGGGGGGGTTTATTAGTTTATATATATGCAGCCAATCAAACTACAGAATTAACTACATACATTGAAAAGGTTCCTTATCTTAATTGTACAGCAGGTATAACCAGGATGTAGACCACATTTTCCCTCTTTGAGGTAGCTTCCACGTGCTGGTAACTGATGCACAAACATGCTTCCTCGTCTTGACCTGTTAAAAGTGCGCTAGCTGTGAAGCCAGATACCTATATATGACAAGCTATATCAGAGAAAACTGTACATGGAACATTGAAGACCTGGCTTAATTACCTTTAGTTTGAGGCTTCCACGTGCTCTAACCGGGTCACCCTATATAATGACATTAATGGCCACTAATGATAGATAATGGGTTTCGGAAAGAACACTTAACTTGATTTGTAGACAGCGTGTTGATAATGGTACACTTCTGGTTTCCATAACACTACGTCCAAGTAAATTAACAGGAGCCGAATTTGCTCCCGTGTGAGCCTCTGGTCTAGTCTCAACAATGGCTGCATCTAACACTCCATACTATTGACGCCTGGCCGACATTGTCCAGATATGATAGGAGCCAAATTTGCTCCACACGTCTCGGAGGTGACACAACAAAGGCTCCCTCCTTCCCCACTCTGACGCCTGGCTTACATTGTCCACATGTCAGAAAGTGATAGAAGGGTCACATTTACTCTACTTTAATATTGATAATTAAGTTAATTTATATAAGATGTTTTTATGATGGTAAAGTCCAAAGACTAATGTATTTAAGAATAATTCCCAGCAGAATAGCTGGTGAATTATAATAGTATGTGGTGATGATATCCCGTTTTCTTTAGACGGTAATTCCACTACAAGTTACGTTTTCTATGGGTAACTTGTTTATACAACACAGCTATTATCTGTATGATTATTAAATGGTGTCGGATTTTCCGACATAATTCCCCAGGGGCTGCTCACGGGTCGAAGTCCTAATTAGAACAGACGAACACCGATACTCCTCCTTCGAATTATTAGATTAATTTGATGTTAGTAGTTAGTAATCACACATTTGTGCGTCTGTTCGTACAGGACGGATGTCCCGTACTAGAGTTGCAGGGGTTAGAAGTCTAATGCGATTTCATTTCCCTGTCAACTCTTGAAAGGCTAATATTCAAGCCTTATTACATATTATTTAACCCAGAAGACTGGATGTGATCAAGTACTACAGTCAAGTATGATTCAGGAACTGCAGTGAGATCAGTGATATTAGATATAACTTGAAGTTTCTTCAGGTAACTGATCACTGATATATAAACACTGAGGCCCATGGAATACATCTTGATTAAATAATAAATGTATCAAATCAGTCATCAGATTTATTGGGGTTTAATTTAGTTAATTGTTTCAGAAGATTGAATAGCTCATCATTAAAGTAAAGTATGGTTCTGAGACTGCAGTGGGTTCAGTGACATTGGTCGCAGTGACTTGTAGCTGTTTTAGGCTACTGTTCACTGATTTGCCACTGAGGCCTCATGAACTCTTCTTCAGCTTTAAATGATGATACTAACATCAACCTCTGTTGGTATAGTCAGCTGTAATCTCCTTAGTATAATGCTACTGGAGAAATATAATCAGCTGACAAATTTAGATTTCTACTGGTATTGTTTATCTGCAGGCATAGGTCTCCTCAGGCTTGATACTGGGCCTGAGAGTAATTTACCTCCTGCAGAGTTTAACATGGTTATACCCTGATATTTAGTAGGGCTACCAATGAATCGATGGCAATAGTCTGTCCCTACAAGGAGACCGAAGTCGTTGAGGTGATCAGACTTAATATTATCTGCCAATTTTATTCCTCTATTTCTCAGGAATTTGGCTGTTGCTCGCAGACCTTGAACTTGTAGGTCTACTGGTATTTTGTCCACCACAATGGCTTGTACTCGACAGACGTACCTGCCTAAGCGTACTGATGGTTGTACCACCTGGTAGACTTGAGGTCCTGCATCTGTTACAAACCCTGAGATGTTGAATGACGTCTGGGCTACAGGCCTTAATTGTAGTTCATCTGCCAGCCTTTTAGTGATATATGTTCTCTGGGGTCCTTGGTCAAACAACCCACGGGTATGGACCTTGGCCCTCTTATTCAGGATGATAATTTGGGCAGTAGGCAAAGTCGTATTACCTTTAGACTTTGCCGATTGGACACTCTTTGTTTGTTGCACCTTGCAGTACTGTACTGTGGTGGGAATGCTATCTTCCACCTTGGGGTTTGGAGACGTTGTTTTGGTGTCTCTGCACAATGCTGCATGGTGCTGACCTTTGTTACACCTATTACAGGTGTGTAATTGGGTATCACAGTCCTTGATGTTATGTTTCCTGAGGCACCTCGTGCAATGTTGCAAATCTTTGAGTCGCTCAACACGGGCGTCACTATCAGGAAAATTAGAGCAGTGGTACATTGAATGTTTCTCATTGCAGAACAAACATGTTCCATAGCTTCCTGTACCCTTTGGTGTCATGTTCTTGGGTGACACAGTAACTATAGGCTTGGAGGGTCCCACTGCATATACGCCCACACTGCCACTGTTCCACTTTGGTGTTGAATTATATTGTCTAGATTGATTTGGAGTACCTTTGGTACTCTGTGGTTTACTATTATTGGTTTCTGAGGGTATACTTGGTGGTTTTAATTTGTCATGTGTTCGTAATTGATGAACTACTGACTTTAAACCTTCAGACATTTCATTCATGGATAAGATACTTTTATTGTAATGAGCACTCATTTGTCTCAATATGTCCCTAGGTATTTTCTCCTGGACAATTATTTTCAAGACCCACTCAGCCCCGTTTGTATCTGCTGTCAGGCTGAGGGCATTGATCAATGATTCTACCTCCAGCTTGAAGACTTGGAGTGAATCAGCTGAAGCCTCCGGTGGGGGTAAATGCAACAGCTCATGAACTAAATGTGATGTTCTTACTTCTGGATCAGCATAATTATCCTTGAGGAGTTTTACTGCCAGATCATAGCCGTCATTAGTTAATCTCAGATGGGATACTACTGTTTTAGCCTCACCTGATAATTGGCCTTGCAAATAAGAGAATTTACTACTCTTTGGTAAAGATTGTTTTTGAGTCTACAAGGTCAACGAATTTGTTCCAAAATTCGTCCCAATCTTCCTCATCTTTTCCTGAGAAAGTGGGTAAATTAATTGGAGGGAGTCGAGCTTCTGCTTGACTCGTATTAGATGCAACTGTTGTTGTTGTTGCTGTTGCCTTGTTCTGGGCAATTAATTTGACATAAGGCTGTAACGTGGCCTGAGTGTGATCTTCATAATTCGCAAGATCAACCATAATGTCGTCTATTTCTGTTTCTGATAAATTAGTGTTGGCAAGTTCAGCCACATATGTTGCTATTTGGCATTTGATTTGCTCAAATTTACCTGCAGCTGCTTGATAATAGCTTTCCAGGTCAGCATAATCAACTGTTGATTGTTGTGACAAATCTTCACATTTCTTGATCTGTCTTGTTAAGTGGCCTTTAAGACCTGCAAGGGTTCTTTTCATTCTCCCTGCATTATCCATACTGGCTAGTTGGTGAAGCCTTGTGGGGCTTGTACTTGGGCTGCTCATAATACTGAACAAGCTCTAATGGTAGCCTAGGGTAAATTCTGCACTCACTAGGCAATAATCCTACCTCTACTAGAGGTTAGCACTTAAAATTAATACACATTATATATATACAATCATCCACACTAATGATTTGAGTGATAAACCAGTGTCACTGGAAGTACCTTTAGGTTAGCTCTTCTATATCACCCTAGGATGGTAGAGACACTAATTAATCACTCAAAGGTGTAATGATCATAAGTAAATTATTATATATACAACTCAACTCGAGTTGATAAAAATTACACCCAAAATAGGGTCTGCACCATTCATTAATGGTGTTAAGTTGATCAATATAGTACAACTGACTATGGTAATAATGGGACTAGGATGAACGATAATAGTTCAACTAGTCAATGGTTTTATCCTACCCTGTTGTGGGTTGGCAATTAGTAAATATTATACTGTGATCACTAGTGCAATATATATTAAATAATTCTCTATTTTGGAGAAATAATATACACAATTATTGATAATAGCCTCTTAATTAGCCTTTATGAAACTTCTAATATTATCAAGAAGTATTAAATATTATTAGTGACCTCGCGAAATAAAGTCCACAAAATTCGTAGATAATCTCTCGCGAAATGTAACACCACGAAATCCGTGAACAATCTTGCGAGGACACAGCCACTAATTTGGCTGGCTTCTATATTAGCGCTGTCATTTCACGAAATAACACGCCACCAAATATCTGTGGGTGTGCATGAAACCGCTGACGAAGCTGAACTCGGCTGAGGGGGGCTCCTGAGCTCCCTCGAGGCTACGCTGCCGTCTTTGACTGGCTTTGTTTAAATCACACTGCACTAGTATATTTAATGAATCCACTGGTTAACTGGTTCATCCGGTACTAAGATGACCAAATGTGGGTTCAAAGGATCAAATAATCCGTCATCCGGTTCGAAGGACCAAATAATGTGGGAACCTACCTGTGAGATTTATATTTACGTTAATTTATATACTTCGATAGCAATTTGTATAATGTTAAGTGGACTGTATTTCTGCAATAATCTCAATCTCACAAATCGATCCTCTACACATTAGGGGGGGTTTATTAGTTTATATATATGCAGCCAATCAAACTACAGAATTAACTACATACATTGAAAAGGTTCCTTATCTTAATTGTACAGCAGGTATAACCAGGATGTAGACCACATTTTCCCTCTTTGAGGTAGCTTCCACGTGCTGGTAACTGATGCACAAACATGCTTCCTCGTCTTGACCTGTTAAAAGTGCGCTAGCTGTGAAGCCAGATACCTATATATGACAAGCTATATCAGAGAAAACTGTACATGGAACATTGAAGACCTGGCTTAATTACCTTTAGTTTGAGGCTTCCACGTGCTCTAACCGGGCCACCCTATATAATGACATTAATGGCCACTAATGATAGATAATGGGTTTCGGAAAGAACACTTAACTTGATTTGTAGACAGCGTGTTGATAATGGTACACTTCTGGTTTCCATAACACTACGTCCAAGTAAATTAACAGGAGCCGAATTTGCTCCCGTGTGAGCCTCTGGTCTAGTCTCAACAATGGCTGCATCTAACACTCCATACTATTGACGCCTGGCCGACATTGTCCAGATATGATAGGAGCCAAATTTGCTCCACACGTCTCGGAGGTGACACAACAAAGGCTCCCTCCTTCCCCACTCTGACGCCTGGCTTACATTGTCCACATGTCAGAAAGTGATAGAAGGGTCACATTTACTCTACTTTAATATTGATAATTAAGTTAATTTATATAAGATGTTTTTATGATGGTAAAGTCCAAAGACTAATGTATTTAAGAATAATTCCCAGCAGAATAGCTGGTGAATTATAATAGTATGTGGTGATGATATCCCGTTTTCTTTAGACGGTAATTCCACTACAAGTTACGTTTTCTATGGGTAACTTGTTTATACAACACAGCTATTATCTGTATGATTATTAAATGGTGTCGGATTTTCCGACATAATTCCCCAGGGGCTGCTCACGGGTCGAAGTCCTAATTAGAACAGACGAACACCGATACTCCTCCTTCGAATTATTAGATTAATTTGATGTTAGTAGTTAGTAATCACACATTTGTGCGTCTGTTCGTACAGGACGGATGTCCCGTACTAGAATTGCAGGGGTTAGAAGTCTAATGCGATTTCATTTCCCTGTCAACTCTTGAAAGGCTAATATTCAAGCCTTATTACATATTATTTAACCCAGAAGACTGGATGTGATCAAGTACTACAGTCAAGTATGATTCAGGAACTGCAGTGAGATCAGTGATATTAGATATAACTTGAAGTTTCTTCAGGTAACTGGTCACTGATATATAAACACTGAGGCCCATGGAATACATCTTGATTAAATAATAAATGTATCAAATCAGTCATCAGATTTATTGGGGTTTAATTTAGTTAATTGTTTCAGAAGATTGAATAGCTCATCATTAAAGTAAAGTATGGTTCTGAGACTGCAGTGGGTTCAGTGACATTGGTCGCAGTGACTTGTAGCTGTTTTAGGCTACTGTTCACTGATTTGCCACTGAGGCCTCATGAACTCTTCTTCAGCTTTAAATGATGATACTAACATCAACCTCTGTTGGTATAGTCAGCTGTAATCTCCTTAGTATAATGCTACTGGAGAAATATAATCAGCTGACAAATTTAGATTTCTACTGGTATTGTTTATCTGCAGGCATAGGTCTCCTCAGGCTTGATACTGGGCCTGAGAGTAATTTACCTCCTGCAGAGTTTAACATGGTTATACCCTGATATTTAGTAGGGCTACCAATGAATCGATGGCAATAGTCTGTCCCTACAAGGAGACCGAAGTCGTTGAGGTGATCAGACTTAATATTATCTGCCAATTTTATTCCTCTATTTCTCAGGAATTTGGCGTTTGCTCGCAGACCTTGAACTTGTAGGTCTACTGGTATTTTGTCCACCACAATGGCTTGTACTCGACAGACGTACCTGCCTAAGCGTACTGATGGTTGTACCACCTGGTAGACTTGAGGTCCTGCATCTGTTACAAACCCTGAGATGTTGAATGACGTCTGGGCTACAGGCCTTAATTGTAGTTCATCTGCCAGCCTTTTAGTGATATATGTTCTCTGGGGTCCTTGGTCAAACAACCCACGGGTATGGACCTTGGCCCTCTTATTCAGGATGGTAATTTGGGCAGTAGGCAAAGTCGTATTACCTTTAGACTTTGCCGATTGGACACTCTTTGTTTGTTGCACCTTGCAGTACTGTACTGTGGTGGGAATGCTATCTTCCACCTTGGGGTTTGGAGACGTTGTTTTGGTGTCTCTGCACAATGCTGCATGGTGCTGACCTTTGTTACACCTATTACAGGTGTGTAATTGGGTATCACAGTCCTTGATGTTATGTTTCCTGAGGCACCTCGTGCAATGTTGCAAATCTTTGAGTCGCTCAACACGGGCGTCACTATCAGGAAAATTAGAGCAGTGGTACATTGAATGTTTCTCATTGCAGAACAAACATGTTCCATAGCTTCCTGTACCCTTTGGTGTCATGTTCTTGGGTGACACAGTAACTATAGGCTTGGAGGGTCCCACTGCATATACGCCCACACTGCCACTGTTCCACTTTGGTGTTGAATTATATTGTCTAGATTGATTTGGAGTACCTTTGGTACTCTGTGGTTTACTATTATTGGTTTCTGAGGGTTTACTTGGTGGTTTTAATTTGTCATGTGTTCGTAATTGATGAACTACTGACTTTAAACCTTCAGACATTTCATTCATGGATAAGATACTTTTATTGTAATGAGCACTCATTTGTCTCAATATGTCCCTAGGTATTTTCTCCTGGACAATTATTTTCAAGACCCACTCAGCCCCGTTTGTATCTGCTGTCAGGCTGAGGGCATTGATCAATGATTCTACCTCCAGCTTGAAGACTTGGAGTGAATCAGCTGAAGCCTCCGGTGGGGGTAAATGCAACAGCTCATGAACTAAATGTGATGTTCTTACTTCTGGATCAGCATAATTATCCTTGAGGAGTTTTACTGCCAGATCATAGCCGTCATTAGTTAATCTCAGATGGGATACTACTGTTTTAGCCTCACCTGATAATTGGCCTTGCAAATAAGAGAATTTACTACTCTTTGGTAAAGATTGTTTTGAGTCTACAAGGTCAACGAATTTGTTCCAAAATTCGTCCCAATCTTCCTCATCTTTTCCTGAGAAAGTGGGTAAATTAATTGGAGGGAGTCGAGCTTCTGCTTGACTCGTATTAGATGCAACTGTTGTTGTTGTTGCTGTTGCCTTGTTCTGGGCAATTAATTTGACATAAGGCTGTAACGTGGCCTGAGTGTGATCTTCATAATTCGCAAGATCAACCATAATGTCGTCTATTTCTGTTTCTGATAAATTAGTGTTGGCAAGTTCAGCCACATATGTTGCTATTTGGCATTTGATTTGCTCAAATTTACCTGCAGCTGCTTGATAATAGCTTTCCAGGTCAGCATAATCAACTGTTGATTGTTGTGACAAATCTTCACATTTCTTGATCTGTCTTGTTAAGTGGCCTTTAAGACCTGCAAGGGTTCTTTTCATTCTCCCTGCATTATCCATACTGGCTAGTTGGTGAAGCCTTGTGGGGCTTGTACTTGGGCTGCTCATAATACTGAACAAGCTCTAATGGTAGCCTAGGGTAAATTCTGCACTCACTAGGCAATAATCCTACCTCTACTAGAGGTTAGCACTTAAAATTAATACACATTATATATATACAATCATCCACACTAATGATTTGAGTGATAAACCAGTGTCACTGGACAACCCGTTCTCGCAAATTTAATAAGTCAATATTGACTTATTAAATATGTGCATAGGTGACATACTTAACATAATAGATACCCTTAAAAAGATTCATAGAAAACACCGACCTTACCTAACCTTGTTAGTATCTTAAGATAAGCATCTTATTGCTTCGTAATTACAATTATTACCTAACCTATAATAGATATACGTTAAGTAATAATTGTAATTACGAAGCAATAAGATGCTTATCTTAAGATACTAACAAAGTTAGGTAAGGTCGGTGTTTTCTATGAATCTTTTTAGGGGTATCTATTATGTTTAGTATATCACCTATGCACGTAGTTAATAAGTCAATATTGACTTTACGAATTTGCGAGAACGGGTTGCACTGGAAGTACCTTTAGGTTAGCTCTTCTATATCACCCTAGGATGGTAGAGACACTAATTAATCACTCAAAGGTGTAATGATCATAAGTAAATTATTATATATACAACTCAACTCGAGTTGATAAAAATTACACCCAAAATAGGGTCTGCACCATTCATTAATGGTGTTAAGTTGATCAATATAGTACAACTGACTATGGTAATAATGGGACTAGGATGAACGATAATAGTTCAACTAGTCAATGGTTTTATCCTACCCTGTTGTGGGTTGGCAATTAGTAAATATTATACTGTGATCACTAGTGCAATATATATTAAATAATTCTCTATTTTGGAGAAATAATATACACAATTATTGATAATAGCCTCTTAATTAGCTTTTATGAAACTTCTAATATTATCAAGAAGTATTAAATATTATTAGTGACCTCGCGAAATAAAGTCCACAAAATTCGTAGATAATCTCTCGCGAAATGTAACACCACGAAATCCGTGAACAATCTTGCGAGGACACAGCCACTAATTTGGCTGGCTTCTATATTAGCGCTGTCATTTCACGAAATAACACGCCACCAAATATCTGTGGGTGTGCATGAAACCGCTGACGAAGCTGAACTCGGCTGAGGGGGGCTCCTGAGCTCCCTCGAGGCTACGCTGCCGTCTTTGACTGGCTTTGTTTAAATCACACTGCACTAGTATATTTAATGAATCCACTGGTTAACTGGTTCATCCGGTACTAAGATGACCAAATGTGGGTTCAAAGGATCAAATAATCCGTCATCCGGTTCGAAGGACCAAATAATGTGGGAACCTACCTGTGAGATTTATATTTACGTTAATTTATATACTTCGATAGCAATTTGTATAATGTTAAGTGGACTGTATTTCTGCAATAATCTCAATCTCACAAATCGATCCTCTACACATTAGGGGGGGTTTATTAGTTTATATATATGCAGCCAATCAAACTACAGAATTAACTACATACATTGAAAAGGTTCCTTATCTTAATTGTACAGCAGGTATAACCAGGATGTAGACCACATTTTCCCTCTTTGAGGTAGCTTCCACGTGCTGGTAACTGATGCACAAACATGCTTCCTCGTCTTGACCTGTTAAAAGTGCGCTAGCTGTGAAGCCAGATACCTATATATGACAAGCTATATCAGAGAAAACTGTACATGGAACATTGAAGACCTGGCTTAATTACCTTTAGTTTGAGGCTTCCACGTGCTCTAACCGGGCCACCCTATATAATGACATTAATGGCCACTAATGATAGATAATGGGTTTCGGAAAGAACACTTAACTTGATTTGTAGACAGCGTGTTGATAATGGTACACTTCTGGTTTCCATAACACTACGTCCAAGTAAATTAACAGGAGCCGAATTTGCTCCCGTGTGAGCCTCTGGTCTAGTCTCAACAATGGCTGCATCTAACACTCCATACTATTGACGCCTGGCCGACATTGTCCAGATATGATAGGAGCCAAATTTGCTCCACACGTCTCGGAGGTGACAAAACAAAGGCTCCCTCCTTCCCCACTCTGACGCCTGGCTTACATTGTCCACATGTCAGAAAGTGATAGAAGGGTCACATTTACTCTACTTTAATATTGATAATTAAGTTAATTTATATAAGATGTTTTTATGATGGTAAAGTCCAAAGACTAATGTATTTAAGAATAATTCCCAGCAGAATAGCTGGTGAATTATAATAGTATGTGGTGATGATATCCCGTTTTCTTTAGACGGTAATTCCACTACAAGTTACGTTTTCTATGGGTAACTTGTTTATACAACACAGCTATTATCTGTATGATTATTAAATGGTGTCGGATTTTCCGACATAATTCCCCAGGGGCTGCTCACGGGTCGAAGTCCTAATTAGAACAGACGAACACCGATACTCCTCCTTCGAATTATTAGATTAATTTGATGTTAGTAGTTAGTAATCACACATTTGTGCGTCTGTTCGTACAGGACGGATGTCCCGTACTAGAGTTGCAGGGGTTAGAAGTCTAATGCGATTTCATTTCCCTGTCAACTCTTGAAAGGCTAATATTCAAGCCTTATTACATATTATTTAACCCAGAAGACTGGATGTGATCAAGTACTACAGTCAAGTATGATTCAGGAACTGCAGTGAGATCAGTGATATTAGATATAACTTGAAGTTTCTTCAGGTAACTGGTCACTGATATATAAACACTGAGGCCCATGGAATACATCTTGATTAAATAATAAATGTATCAAATCAGTCATCAGATTTATTGGGGTTTAATTTAGTTAATTGTTTCAGAAGATTGAATAGCTCATCATTAAAGTAAAGTATGGTTCTGAGACTGCAGTGGGTTCAGTGACATTGGTCGCAGTGACTTGTAGCTGTTTTAGGCTACTGTTCACTGATTTGCCACTGAGGCCTCATGAACTCTTCTTCAGCTTTAAATGATGATACTAACATCAACCTCTGTTGGTATAGTCAGCTGTAATCTCCTTAGTATAATGCTACTGGAGAAATATAATCAGCTGACAAATTTAGATTTCTACTGGTATTGTTTATCTGCAGGCATAGGTCTCCTCAGGCTTGATACTGGGCCTGAGAGTAATTTACCTCCTGCAGAGTTTAACATGGTTATACCCTGATATTTAGTAGGGCTACCAATGAATCGATGGCAATAGTCTGTCCCTACAAGGAGACCGAAGTCGTTGAGGTGATCAGACTTAATATTATCTGCCAATTTTATTCCTCTATTTCTCAGGAATTTGGCTGTTGCTCGCAGACCTTGAACTTGTAGGTCTACTGGTATTTTGTCCACCACAATGGCTTGTACTCGACAGACGTACCTGCCTAAGCGTACTGATGGTTGTACCACCTGGTAGACTTGAGGTCCTGCATCTGTTACAAACCCTGAGATGTTGAATGACGTCTGGGCTACAGGCCTTAATTGTAGTTCATCTGCCAGCCTTTTAGTGATATATGTTCTCTGGGATCCTTGGTCAAACAACCCACGGGTATGGACCTTGGCCCTCTTATTCAGGATGGTAATTTGGGCAGTAGGCAAAGTCGTATTACCTTTAGACTTTGCCGATTGGACACTCTTTGTTTGTTGCACCTTGCAGTACTGTACTGTGGTGGGAATGCTATCTTCCACCTTGGGGTTTGGAGACGTTGTTTTGGTGTCTCTGCACAATGCTGCATGGTGCTGACCTTTGTTACACCTATTACAGGTGTGTAATTGGGTATCACAGTCCTTGATGTTATGTTTCCTGAGGCACCTCGTGCAATGTTGCAAATCTTTGAGTCGCTCAACACGGGCGTCACTATCAGGAAAATTAGAGCAGTGGTACATTGAATGTTTCTCATTGCAGAACAAACATGTTCCATAGCTTCCTGTACCCTTTGGTGTCATGTTCTTGGGTGACACAGTAACTATAGGCTTGGAGGGTCCCACTGCATATACGCCCACACTGCCACTGTTCCACTTTGGTGTTGAATTATATTGTCTAGATTGATTTGGAGTACCTTTGGTACTCTGTGGTTTACTATTATTGGTTTCTGAGGGTTTACTTGGTGGTTTTAATTTGTCATGTGTTCGTAATTGATGAACTACTGACTTTAAACCTTCAGACATTTCATTCATGGATAAGATACTTTTATTGTAATGAGCACTCATTTGTCTCAATATGTCCCTAGGTATTTTCTCCTGGACAATTATTTTCAAGACCCACTCAGCCCCGTTTGTATCTGCTGTCAGGCTGAGGGCATTGATCAATGATTCTACCTCCAGCTTGAAGACTTGGAGTGAATCAGCTGAAGCCTCCGGTGGGGGTAAATGCAACAGCTCATGAACTAAATGTGATGTTCTTACTTCTGGATCAGCATAATTATCCTTGAGGAGTTTTACTGCCAGATCATAGCCGTCATTAGTTAATCTCAGATGGGATACTACTGTTTTAGCCTCACCTGATAATTGGCCTTGCAAATAAGAGAATTTACTACTCTTTGGTAAAGATTGTTTTGAGTCTACAAGGTCAACGAATTTGTTCCAAAATTCGTCCCAATCTTCCTCATCTTTTCCTGAGAAAGTGGGTAAATTAATTGGAGGGAGTCGAGCTTCTGCTTGACTCGTATTAGATGCAACTGTTGTTGTTGTTGCTGTTGCCTTGTTCTGGGCAATTAATTTGACATAAGGCTGTAACGTGGCCTGAGTGTGATCTTCATAATTCGCAAGATCAACCATAATGTCGTCTATTTCTGTTTCTGATAAATTAGTGTTGGCAAGTTCAGCCACATATGTTGCTATTTGGCATTTGATTTGCTCAAATTTACCTGCAGCTGCTTGATAATAGCTTTCCAGGTCAGCATAATCAACTGTTGATTGTTGTGACAAATCTTCACATTTCTTGATCTGTCTTGTTAAGTGGCCTTTAAGACCTGCAAGGGTTCTTTTCATTCTCCCTGCATTATCCATACTGGCTAGTTGGTGAAGCCTTGTGGGGCTTGTACTTGGGCTGCTCATAATACTGAACAAGCTCTAATGGTAGCCTAGGGTAAATTCTGCACTCACTAGGCAATAATCCTACCTCTACTAGAGGTTAGCACTTAAAATTAATACACATTATATATATACAATCATCCACACTAATGATTTGAGTGATAAACCAGTGTCACTGGAAGTACCTTTAGGTTAGCTCTTCTATATCACCCTAGGATGGTAGAGACACTAATTAATCACTCAAAGGTGTAATGATCATAAGTAAATTATTATATATACAACTCAACTCGAGTTGATAAAAATTACACCCAAAATAGGGTCTGCACCATTCATTAATGGTGTTAAGTTGATCAATATAGTACAACTGACTATGGTAATAATGGGACTAGGATGAACGATAATAGTTCAACTAGTCAATGGTTTTATCCTACCCTGTTGTGGGTTGGCAATTAGTAAATATTATACTGTGATCACTAGTGCAATATATATTAAATAATTCTCTATTTTGGAGAAATAATATACACAATTATTGATAATAGCCTCTTAATTAGCCTTTATGAAACTTCTAATATTATCAAGAAGTATTAAATATTATTAGTGACCTCGCGAAATAAAGTCCACAAAATTCGTAGATAATCTCTCGCGAAATGTAACACCACGAAATCCGTGAACAATCTTGCGAGGACACAGCCACTAATTTGGCTGGCTTCTATATTAGCGCTGTCATTTCACGAAATAACACGCCACCAAATATCTGTGGGTGTGCATGAAACCGCTGACGAAGCTGAACTCGGCTGAGGGGGGCTCCTGAGCTCCCTCGAGGCTACGCTGCCGTCTTTGACTAGCTTTGTTTAAATCACACTGCACTAGTATATTTAATGAATCCACTGGTTAACTGGTTCATCCGGTACTAAGATGACCAAATGTGGGTTCAAAGGATCAAATAATCCGTCATCCGGTTCGAAGGACCAAATAATGTGGGAACCTACCTGTGAGATTTATATTTACGTTAATTTATATACTTCGATAGCAATTTGTATAATGTTAAGTGGACTGTATTTCTGCAATAATCTCAATCTCACAAATCGATCCTCTACACATTTGGGGGGGTTTATTAGTTTATATATATGCAGCCAATCAAACTACAGAATTAACTACATACATTGAAAAGGTTCCTTATCTTAATTGTACAGCAGGTATAACCAGGATGTAGACCACATTTTCCCTCTTTGAGGTAGCTTCCACGTGCTGGTAACTGATGCACAAACATGCTTCCTCGTCTTGACCTGTTAAAAGTGCGCTAGCTGTGAAGACAGATACCTATATATGACAAGCTATATCAGAGAAAACTGTACATGGAACATTGAAGACCTGGCTTAATTACCTTTAGTTTGAGGCTTCCACGTGCTCTAACCGGGTCACCCTATATAATGACATTAATGGCCACTAATGATAGATAATGGGTTTCGGAAAGAACACTTAACTTGATTTGTAGACAGCGTGTTGATAATGGTACACTTCTGGTTTCCATAACACTACGTCCAAGTAAATTAACAGGAGCCGAATTTGCTCCCGTGTGAGCCTCTGGTCTAGTCTCAACAATGGCTGCATCTAACACTCCATACTATTGACGCCTGGCCGACATTGTCCAGATATGATAGGAGCCAAATTTGCTCCACACGTCTCGGAGGTGACACAACAAAGGCTCCCTCCTTCCCCACTCTGACGCCTGGCTTACATTGTCCACATGTCAGAAAGTGATAGAAGGGTCACATTTACTCTACTTTAATATTGATAATTAAGTTAATTTATATAAGATGTTTTTATGATGGTAAAGTCCAAAGACTAATGTATTTAAGAATAATTCCCAGCAGAATAGCTGGTGAATTATAATAGTATGTGGTGATGATATCCCGTTTTCTTTAGACGGTAATTCCACTACAAGTTACGTTTTCTATGGGTAACTTGTTTATACAACACAGCTATTATCTGTATGATTATTAAATGGTGTCGGATTTTCCGACAAGGGGGACGGTGGTGTGGGGAGTGGTTAGGAGGACGAGGGGATTGTGGAATGGTGGGTGGTGGGGAGGACAAAGGGACGGGGAGGGGGGGAATGGTGGGGCGGACGATGGGACGGGGTAGTGGGGAATGGTTGGAAGGACGAGGGGATGGGACGGAGGGAATGGTGGGGAGGACTGGGAGACAGGGAAAGGTTGCTGTGGCCGGGTACAGCTAGTTGTAAATAAAATTCATCGCTAGAGCCCGGGAGAAGGCCCATGACCCCTATGAAATATGGACCTGTATGGGAGTAAATATATTCTGGGGAATGGAGTTAACTGAAATAAACGAGAGTTCTTATATAAACCAAATGAAGTCAGTTGGAGTTTTTTCCTTGAATACGAAAAAATAGCAATAAGGCATTTTCATAGTGCCAAGCATATCATATTTATATTGAGCAGCACGAATTTGTTTTTAATGTGGAAGAAGTGCCAAACAAATGTCGATTTTTAATATTTGCCTCAAGGGGCGAGTTTATTGGGCAGCGCCACTCATCCTGTGAGTGGACATACCGCCATAGCAACATGTACAACACTCCCCAATAGGAAGAAAACCCCCTGGGTTGTTCTTCTTGTCACTTGTACCCAACCCAGCTGGGACTTGTTTAACTGTCTCAAGTGAACACCTTATCAAACAAGAAGATTAACATTCGTCATCCCTAAAAATCTTACGGTCTTGCGCATCTTAACTTATCGACAAAGCACAGGGGATTGCGATCCTGGACGAGCTTGCATGCATTGGTGTCAAGGGGAGACTCATGAAATTGATTGAAGACTATCTCACAGGGAGGAAAGTCAAGGTCTGCTTCAACGGAGCAGTCTCCAGAACAATAAATATGGAACTCGGGACACCCCAAGGAGGGGTCTTAAACCCCGCACTATTTAATATACTTATGAACAATTGAAGCTTTAGAGAAGTTAGCTATGGAGGGTAGACGGGGTGAAGATGGTGGTGAAACGGGACGTGAAATGGGAAGGCCATAGAAGAAAGTAGAGAAGAGCATGAAGTATCGATGATAAATGATAGTCAGAAAAATGAACATTCTATTAGTGTTCAACTTTGTGTAGTGAAAAATGTTGAAACAAAGGTTAAAGTAAAACGTGATTTGTTGTTTGCATGTAGGTCCATCCTAACCAGTCCACATACTTCGGTTACCTTCGTGTGTTGTACAGGCTCCAGTGTCAGGTTAGGTCTGCTCTGGTAGGTTTCGACGGGTTTCTTCGGCTGGGTCCTCCTTGCTTGTCGGGTCGTGGGTGCAGGGTTGTAGACCTGCTCGGACGAGGTTTTCCTTGATGGACTTACCTCGCCTCGACGCAATCATTAGTAGATTTTGCGGGACATTCTCTCCTGAAGGGTGATCACTGTATGTCTCCCTCATCCAGGTCCATACGTCTGTAAGTTTATGTTTTAGTTTCCCGCGAAACTAGGAAAGAACAGGATAGGGAGGATCCATCTCCTATTTTCCAACCGTGGAGCCGGGGAACTGAGAAGTTCTTCTCTGGTATTTCTGGGCTTATGAATAAGTACATATGTGGTATATTCTTAGGTTAATTTTTTTTTAAAGGCACTAACTCTTCCTCCTGATGATTGATTGATAAAGATTAAGCCACCCAAAAGGTGGCACGGGCATGAATAGCCCGTAGGGGTGGCCCTTTTGAGCCATTACCAGTATTAAGAGCAGATACTGGAGATCTGTGGAGGTGCGACTGCACCCTGCGTGACGGGGCATGTCTCCCATCCTGAGCTGTTATACACAAGTTTTAAATATTAGGAATTTCTTTTTAGTTCTATTAAACAGAAATTTTATACAAAATTTGACATTATCCTGAGCTACTTTACAATTTATTTAAATATTTTAGTTTTGTTTTATTATTTTTATAAAACTGTAATATCAATATAGGTATACGTTAAGTACTAATTGTAATTAAGAAGCAAGAAAATGCCTATCTTAACATGCCAAGAAGGTTAGGTTAGGGTCTTGGTTTTCTCCTCAGCTTTTCAGGTAAACTCAAATATTCACAATAAATTAGTATATCGCATCTGTACTTATTCATAAGCAAAATATTGACTATAAGCAAGTGCGAGAACAGGTTGTAAACTGTTGGTTCAGCGTTTCCTGAGAGAAACCTCTGTGCATAAACATCTGCCACAGGTCGTCTAGCTTAGGGTAGAGGGTTTCATCCTGGCTGTTTATTCTTTTAAGGCATAGTCCTAGTGAGAAGGGTAATGGTTTCTTTAGGGCTAGCAGATGGTCCTAAACTTCAGGTATGTGTGAAGGTTCGTAGGTTTGTAATACACCTTTGTGTTCAGGTGTCGGGTTGTCTCGTCCACGTACCCCGAGGTGTCCAGGAAATTTATTATGGGGTCGTCGTGTTCTAGGGTAAATTTTGTGTATCCGTGGTCTGTGTTCACCCAAGCAAAGAAGCCCTCTAGACATGGGAATCCGCCTACCATGATTCCAAAGATATCGGCTATATATCTGCAGTACACTGCTGGGCGTCTTCTCTGTGGGATCTGTCCCTTACAAATACTACATGCATAAAGATGTCAGCAATAGCTACACTACTGAACGCTCCTTAAGCAGTGCTCTTCGTCTGTCTATATGCCTTGCCATCAAATTGTGTCCTCATTACATGGAGTATGTAATTCCAGTGTGTCCCTCATTACATGGAGTATGTAATTCCAGTGTGTCCCTCATTACATGGAGTATGTAATTCCAGTGTGTCCCTCATTACATGGAGTAAGGATACTTCTAATAACTGTCTAAGAGGCGTCCTCCATACTCCTGCGTATCGTAGTTGTTGTGTAATTCTGTGACTGTTTTCATCAAAGAAAGTTGCTACCACTTTGGCTGTCTCTCTCTGTGGTATGTTCGGGTAGATAGAACTATCAGGAGAAAGCGTTGTTGTTATTGTTTTAGATTCAGCTACTTAGAACAATAAGTTCCAAGCAGCACGTGCTATGGTAAGCCCGTAAGTGGAGGCTCTTTGGAACCATTATCTGTATCAATGGCTGATTCTATGGATGGAGGGGGGATTCTTCTTCATGGTGGATTTCAACCTCGGAGGGCTGAAATCCACCAGTTATGGAGCTGGTGGGGTTAGTGTAGACCTGCCCTGCAGCCGCTCAGCATTGGTCTCCCCTGCCACGCTCCTGTGATCTCGTTTAGTGGTTTGTGAATCTTTGGTAGAAGACAAAGGTGTGGGATGGTTACCTTACCTACCTTGAGGTTACCTTGAGGTGCTTCCGGGGCTTAGTGTCCCCGCGGCCCGGTCGTCGACCAGGTCTCCTGGTTGGTTACATTGGTGGTAGACTAAAAGGCTATGTAGAAGTCCCCTTGCCCTTCCTTGCATGAGCCCACTATTCCCATCTCGGACTTTATTTTCACAAAGCTTGTGGTCTTGATTCCTGCTCCTTGTCTGGGCGTTCTTCAGAGCAGCGTCTTGGTTTGTGATCCAGTGGTACACCACTGTATCTGCCAGGTGTCGTTCCATTTTCCGGGTATAGTTATTCTGTCTCCAGACGACGACGGCGCCTCCATTATCAGCGGGTTTAATAACTATGTCCGTTCTCGACTTCAGTGTTGACAAGGCTCCCCACTCCTCTCGGGGCAGGTTGCAATTTTGTCTGTGCTCCGTCTCCTTTTTGAGGTCCTCCTTCAGGTGGCGGATCACCTCCTTCAGCCCCACCAAACATCGTTTCGTCTTGACTGGGTGGAGGTCCCTGTAGGAGAGGGATAGTTTAGGTTTTTGGGTTCCCGCTGTAACTTACATTGGTCGGGCCTTAGGGTGCTCCAGACTTGGTTGATACTGTTTTCCAAGCTGATGCCTAAGGGCTCAATGTATCCAGTCGTGTCTTGCGTGCTGGTGGGCCTATCATAAAAGTCAGTCCTCCTCTCTCTAGAAGTTTCCTCTCGTGTTAGGTTAGGGGAACTTCTGAGACGACAGTTTGCTTTAATCTTCCCTCCCTCTTGTAGTGTTCACGTTGTTTCCGTTGTTTCTCCGATCTCCATCTTTCCACTCTGTCTCAGCCAATGAGAACTATGGGATAGATCTTGAACTTGAAAATGTCCAAAGAGCTGGCAAGCTGGGGATGGAAGAGGGAAGGGAAGGATTTGGGAAAACATGAAGGATTGGGAGGTTGGGTGGAGAGTGGGGAGGACAGGGTAGTGGCCCAACCACTTTGGCTTTGTGAGTGATTATGGAGTGATATGAGTTGATATATGAATTGATGATGAGGCAAGACAGCACTCATAGATGATGGTAATTTTTTTTCTTTCAAGTACAAAATAACATATACCTAATCTACTGAAGACATTGAAGTAAATATTATTGTATTTAGAAAGTATTTTATAACAGGATAAAATTTCCTACATCACCCACAATTAGATAAAATCTGGCACTTCATCTCGTCTCTTTAGCATCCACTAACCTCTTCGTCAGCTTCAAGAAGCTGTCATGTATAGAAAATTATATGTCATACAACCCTCAAATTTTACATTGTTAAAACGCAGACTTTAGCAAGTCTGAAAATTCCATTTTAGTTGTCTAAATGCAATTGATTCCACAAAGGTGAATAAGGAATCACCTTTGATTCCTACATCACACAAAAGATGGTACTTGTATTTGTGTCTTACTGTATTTCTTCTATTCTGTAATTAACCAACGGAATTAGATTTTAGTAAATTAGCTATCTAAATAAATTTCCTTGCATACTTTTACTTAAATTAATTTTATTTAAAAGTCTTAAGTAGTATAAAAGCTTAGGAAGCTCAATGTGTTAATAATTAGGCACCAACTATATCTATAAGTTTTATCTTATTTTGCTCTGGAAATTAGCTCCGTGTGTCCTCATTCTTGTCTGAACTTACATCAGTGCACACATTATTCATCTTCACTTGACTTGAGTACAGAGGGGTAACCTGTTAGATCTACCTTTATTCTAATTCTGAATCAATCTTTTTTGTATGTAGTAATCATGGTTCCACGGACTCTTCTACTGAAGTTTAATTCTTTTAGTTATACCTCGCAACTCATCCCTCTTGGTTCTGGTATTAATATAATGATATACATCTGGACTTCCTTCAGCTTTGTGTTTAACGAGATATGGGCTGCATGCTGGAGCTTCATTATTTAAATATTGGTCTGACATACGTGATATAAAACACTCAATTATTCATGTGTTTATTTAACTATTCCTATTTCCGACTTTCTTATTTCTTCCTCTTTGTCTTTCTTTTCTATATCTCCACTTCCAATAATTCTTACCTTCTTTCCTTAATTTCCCTTCTAATAGTTCCCCCTCCCATAGACACTCATGCAATAGATTCCCCTCCACAAATAGTTTTCCATTTCCCCTTGCATCCCGTTCTTAGTCTCCCCTCTCCCCTGCTTCCTATAGTCTTCCCTCGTAAAGTAGCACTCTGCCAAAACTACGAAGATTAAAATTAAACATCCAGCCAGTTATGATCTAAAGGCCGGTTAATTGTTTGAAACCAGTTCTATGAGTTGCTCTCGGTAGATTGTGTGGGACCACGATTGATTGTGTGGGCTCTGAGTGGTTGTGTGGGCCTCAGTTGATTGCATGGATTCCGGTTGATTGTGTGAGACCACGATTGAAAGATTAGGTTCTTATTTACAAAGTAATCTGAACCTGTTGTATAAGAGGTTCTGATCTCAATGAAGAAAAGGACCAGCTTCCTCTGAAAAAGTGACATCGATTTACCACTGTAAATGAGGTTCAAGATCCCCTGTAAATGATTCTTCAAGATTCCCTGTAAATAAAGCTTCAAGATCTCATGTGAATGATGCTTCAAGACCCCTGTAAATGATGCTTCAAGATCCCCTGTAAATGATGCTTCTAGATCCCCTGTAAATGATGCTTCATGATCCCCTGTAAATGATGCTTCAAGATCCCCTGTAAATGATGCTTCATGATCCCCTGTAAATGATGCTTCAAGATTCCCTGTAAATGATGCTTCAAGATCCCCCTGAAATTGAAACTTCAGGATTCCCAGTAGATAGTTTCAAATCTCTTAGCAAATAAAGCTTCAGAATCCACTGTAAATGAAGCTTCAGAATCCACTGTAAATGAAGCTTCTGAATCCACTGTAAATAAAGCTTCAGAATCCACTGTAAATGATGCTTCAGAATTCAATGTAAGTGAAGCTTCAGGATCCCCAATAAATGAACCTTCAGGATCCCCCTGTAAATGATGCTTCAATGTAAAAGGCGGCGAGTTATAATTGGAACCTCTGGCCAACCGGACTCGCAAACTGCCCGTCTTAACACTTTCCTGGATTTTCGACTTGGAATTACGGGCGTTTTCCCTAACCGCTTGTCGGATCACGACGTAAATTTACGGTGCGGTTTAAAATATTTGTAAAAAATCCAGTTTAAATCCGATTTACTTGGGGTTTGTTTCAAACTCCGCGCCATGAAATTCCTGTTCTCTCGGGTAGGCCGCAAGTCACGTCGGCCTACTGGGTCACGTGACAGGACCATTGTTTTGTTGTCACGTGGAGCAATCGGATCTCTCTCCCCTCGGCCTCCCCTCGGCTCTCCCCTCGCCCAACCTACACAATGCAGACACAAAGAAAGTTCAGAAAAGAAAACGAGTTCACAGGGCAGATGGAACAGTAAGACTACAGCAGGTTGTGGTGAACAAACCACAGGCAATTGTTGACTACAATAAGTTCATGAAGGGTGTTGACCACTTTGATCAAATGGTAAAGTATTACCATTTCGCCAGGAAATGTCACAAGTGGACCAAGAAAATAACATTTTATTTCTTGCAAATGGCATTGCAAAACGCTTATGCATTGTACAAGGCCAACACAGATGATCGAAGGAAATTAACTCTGCTCTAGTTCCATGAAGTTGCTATTTGGTCTTTATTGAAATTTGACAAGGCAGAGTGGCCTGCAACAACTACACCATCTCCACATCTAGTTCATGCTCCAGACATAAATCATGACACTGGTCCTGTGTATCCTGCTTCTGACCCGTCAACACCTGGCCCGTCGGGTGTAAGGCGCCCTCTTTTCACGTCTACACCTAGTGCTGAAGCTGAATCTGATGAAGATAATTCATATTCCACATTAGTGTTTGAAAACAATAGTGAGAGCGACGATTCAGACAGTAGTTTATTGCCAACCCAGAGACAACAGCGACGTGTTGTTATAGCAGAGACTCGCCTGAACTATAAATTGAAACATGAGCTGGTAAAAATCCCCAAACGTGGCAGGTGTGAAGTGTGTTCAAAGTCGGGTATAAGGAAGGAAACTGGTATAGCGTGCAAGACATGCGATGTTCCACTTTGCGTCATACCTTGTTACACCACTTATCACAGGAAAAGGGGTGTATTGGGTGGACATGAAATAACCACCTACATCAGCTTCACTCCACCTAGGAACATCTGTTGAGCAACTTCAGGAATCAGTACCTGAAGGAGGTGGAGTGGAGATAAAATGCTCAACTTATTTTACTACAATCGTCTTTGCTTTGGTAAGTACACATAATTGTCTTAGATTGTTTCAGTATTGTAGTCTATTTTCTTAGGAATATTTTGATACCTAAATGAGAACTGTAGCACGAAAACTAAAGTAAGTATACATGAAACAGGAGAAACTTTTTTTGTGGGTGTTGCGGGTGTGAGTTGGAGTGTCAAGAGCGGGTTCCGGTTGTGTGTTTTCCGTCATCTCTACAGCTGTGAATTCCAAGGAATTGTATTTGATATGCATATGTCTGTGTAGGGAATTTTATTCCGAACACTATACAAAAAAAAAAAAACGGTGTGAAACAAGTATAAACTTGAAAAACATGAGCAAAGTAAAAACTTTTGACGCTCACGGGTACAAACACGCGTAAGATTTTATTCCCAGCAAATTTATTTGATGCTGTGTTGGCCAACTCTACCCATGTTCTTATAGAACTTTCTATTGCGAACACATTGCTATAAAAATGAAATACGTAGCTCCAGAAATAATGTCAGGACAGTGAAATAAGTATAAACATTCAAAGCCCTGCATCCCAACAGTGTCGTCCCTGCTGAAATCACGGCTAACGCTTCGCCCAGTTCCCACACTCGTGCGGGTCACCCGATACCATAATTAGACATTGATAGGCATATGTCTGGGTGGGGAATTTTATTGCGAGTTCAGTGATATCAAAATGAGCGCTGTAGGATGACTGTGAGGCTGGCAACAAACGAAAGAGTATGAACATTTACTTCCTGTTTGGGTGTCACGGCGAGTCATCTTCGTGTTTATTTACTTCGTGGTGGAATACCAAATGCTTCGGTGACATTTTATGCATATGATCTTGTAGAGAATTTTATTGCCAACGCATTGATACCAAAATGAAAACGTAGCTTGAGAATTGAGGTTAGGAGCGTGAAAAGATTATAAACTTTTTTGTGTTTACGCTTGAGCGCCCAGAACGCCGCGCGCACAACCCACTTGGTTTTCCAGCTAGTGCCGCGCGCACTAAAGTGTTCTTAATAGGAAAAGTAATTGTTTATTTACAGGAATGTTCCTCGTGACCCTCTGTCCATTGACGGGAGCCTAATAGACTTGAGACGGTCCGCAGAGATAGGGAGAAGCGGAGGAGTGGGAGAAGAAGGAAAGAAAGGGAGATAAGGAGGAATGGGGGAGACAAAGAGTGGGAGAGAGAAGTGCAGGAAAGAGAGGGTCAGCGAAAGGGAATAAGGCGAAACAGACAAGGACATATAGATGAGGGGGTTATCTTGAGATATCGTGAGATGATTTGAGGCTTAACGTCTCCGCGGCCCTGTCCTCGACCAGGCCTCCTTTTGTTACACACCCCCAGGAAGCAGCCCGTAGCAGCTGTCTTACTCCCAGACACTTAGCCCAACCACTTGGACTGGACGGTAGAGCGAAGGTCTCACTTCATGCAGGTCGGAGTTCAATCCCCGACCGTCCAAGTGGTTGGCACCATTACTTTCCCCCGTCACATCTTAAATCCTTATTCTGACCCCTTCCAAGTGCTGTATAGTCTATTGGCTTGGCGCTTTTCCCTGATAGTTCCCTTCCCAGGTACCTATTTATTACTAGGTGAACAGGACCATCAGGGTGAAAGAAATATTTTGCCCATTTGTCTCCGTCTCTACCGGGGATCAAACCCGGAACCTCAGGACTACGAATCCGAAGCGCTGTCCACTCAGCTGTCTCTGGGTAAAGAGAGGAACGAAAGGAAACGGAAAATGACGAGAGGTATGAAAGATGGAAAGAGAAGAAATACGAGTGAAATTAAAGAGATAAAATGTGAAAGGCTGTCAACTAAGAGTGAATCAAAATAATGGCAAAACAGGAGAATAGTAGGAAGCACAAGCAGAACGAATATATTAGAAAGGAAGTGAGATAGAATGGAAACGCAATAATGAAATAAAAAAATCCCAACCAGAGAGAGAAGACTTCACCTTCAGTCTTTGTAGAGTAATGTGGAGGGAACTACATCACTGTGCCCGCCAGTGGGAGCATTGTATATCTTAGGCAGAGCTGGGATCCTGATTGGCGGACGAGATGACTGTGCGCACCTTCCCGCGCATGCCTGGGGGCAGAGAGAGAGAGAGAGACAGTAGAGAACCACACCGGACCACGTGTAGACCTGCTACCCCCGCCCCTCTTACGAATTGGGTTACCCTATATTGGCCAGAATTGAGGACCTCGTCCATCCTATATCCCACGAGAAGCCGAGCATCGTTTCCACCATCTCACCGGAAGACTACAGCTCAAGGTGGGCTCCTGTCTTTGATATTATAACACATCTGTGTCTCACCACGTGATCGGTCCTACTAGCCCCTAGAAGACCGCCTCCACAAAAATAAATAACGGGAGCAATCTCCCAGCCCTTCCCAGGAACAGCATCAGGAGTTTAATTGTTTTTACACAAATGCCAGAAGCCTAGTGAATAAATTTGACTCATTATGTGCGTTTGCTGAGGCTGAAAATCCTGACATCATTGGCATCTGGGAAACATGGGACCGAGAGGACATAATAGAGGGAAAATTCTTTCTCCCAGGATACCACCCACCATTCAGAAAGGACAGAACAACAAGAGCAGGTGGGGTAATGCTACAAGTGAAAGAGGACCTAGATGCAGCCAACAATTAGAAACTGAACACCATGGGATCCTCAAATTCGGTATGGTGCAACATACTAACTCAAGATGCAAGCAAAATGACAGTGGAAATATGCTACAGGGCTGACTCAGCAGCAGCAGGAGGAAGTTATGGATCTGCATAATGTGGTCAATGTTGCGTCAGAAACCGAAACCCTAATAATAGGGGACTTAACCATGAAACCATAGATTGGGAAAATCTAACATCACAACCAGAAGGAGAACAATTTCTAGACCTTGTGCATGACTCCTTTCTTATACATCATGTGGTAGAGCCCACATTAGGTAGCAGCATTCTAGATCTTGTGCTAACTTTAGAAGAGGACATCATTGATCAAATTCAGGTGGAGGAAAAGCTAACCCACTCATGAGATCACCCATATTTTAAGGTGGACTACGAATATAGAAACCCACATAAAGGTAAACCATAATGAATTTCTAGATTACCATCGCAGAGACTATCAAGGAATGAGAGAACTGTGAAAACATCTCCTGGAGGGAGCTGATAGGCGAACATGGCATGGAAACATCAGGGCAAAATTTCAAGAGAATTATCACAGAAATCGTTCAAAAAATATGTGCCAAAAAGGAGAAAGTAAAGAAAGGGAACAAGATGAATGACACGGGACGTAAAATGAGCATTGATACCAAGCAGAAACCTCTGCTGAACGTATCAATCCACGATGAACATCATTTTATTATTATTATTATTATTATTATGTGATACACAAAAAGGGCACTAAACTACGGCTACCCAGAAAATCAGATCAGCCAAAAAGAAACTACGAAAGAAAACTTGCCACAAACATAAAGAAAGATACAAAATCGTTTTATGTTTATAATAAGAAGTAGAAGCAAAACAAAGTACTCCGTAGGACTTCTTAATAGATGAAACTAACCGAGTTATAATGGACGACAAAAGGGCAGCAAACGCTCTAAATTATATTTTACATCAGTGTTCATACTAGAAAGGTTAGATGACATCCCATCACCCACACAAAATGTTTGAAGTAGGTAAGGGGGGAATGAATTTTGGGTTTTACCCATAACATGCGACATATTCATAAAAACATTGACAAACAAAGACTCAAAAACCCCTCGTTTGGATGAAATCCAATCAAGAGTTATAAAGGAACTAGCAGAAGAACTATGACTCCCACTGAAATTAATTTTCACAAAAATCTCTAGACCATAGAATAGTCCCCTCTTTAACGAAAATATGCAAATGTTCCCCATATTTGCAAAAAAGGCAGAAAGCTCAGCATAAATCTGCTGACTGATCGTGCTAAATGGGAATGAATCTGAATGGAGAAATGTGGTGAGTGGGGTGCCTTTGGGACTAATTTTGGGGCCAACCCTTTTTGTCATTTTCATTAATGACATAGATGAGAATATTACAAAACCACATCATCAAATCTGCAGATGACACAAAGACTTCTGACAAAGTGGGAAATCATAATGATATTGGAGCCTTACAAAGTGATATACATGAACGCCACAAATGATCAGAAGACCTGGCAATGCTTTTTAATATCAACAAGTGCAAGACTATTGCTTTAAGATGGCTTTAAGAAAGCCATCTCTGAATCGTGGAATCGCCATAGGTCCTCCAAATAATGCTGTCAGTTTTCTTGATGATCCTGGTTTCGGTGCTGTGGCGATGTCGATCTGTAAGGATGGTGAGGTGTTTGTCGTTGTAGTTGTTGTTTAAGATTCACTACTTGGAACAAAAAGTTCCAAGTAGCACGGGCTATGGTGAACTCGTAGTGAACTTACCTGGCACAGAAACGGGCTGTAACTGTGGAGGAGTTAACTCGACAGTGGAAGAGAACGTAGAAATATTGAGAAGATTCGTGTTAGAACTATTAATCTCGCCCTTTCAGTCATAGTCAACAACATATGTATTTCAAGAAAGACTGCTACGAAAATATCTAATATTAAAACGCACGACCCAGCAGCAAGAAACCAAGCCATCACGATAAAATATCGCCAAGATCTGATTCGAAATCAGATACACAAGGCAGAAAATGAGATCAACGATAGCAAAACGCAACTACTTCATGCTACAGACCAATGGAGAAATACCAACATTGACGAAGACCTCCGTACTCGAATCGACCAACATCTCGACATCCTTACAGATCGGCATCGCCACAGCACCGAAACCAGAATCATTAAGAAACTGATAGCATTATTTTGAGGACCCATTGGCAATTCCACGACTCAGAGATGGCGTCTTAAACCTTCCTGGAATCAACCCTCACTGAAGACCATATCACTCTCTTAAATCTGGGTATAAACTGTCACGTTTATATCCAGACCAAGGTGAGATGGCCCGGAAAGTAGAGTTGGAGATTCTATTGGATGACATACTCGACTTCGAGACGCAAAAGAAGATTACCACGAAAGACACCTTGCAAGCAGAACTTATTGCAGAAGGAGGAAAGACTCGAGGTAACTACAAAAGCACCATACTGTCCCCCTAGCTCAAAGCGGCAGCTAAGAGCCTCATGAGAATAAGGGAGATAGTCGTCAGGAGAGGTGACAAGTCGCCAAAATACGTTATTCTTAAAAAAGAAAAGACGAATATCTGGCAAAAAGGAAACCTCATACTCTCTGACCAAACTAAATTCCAAAGGGTAACGAAGAACACTACAGCCGAAGTGAAACGAAGGTATTCAGATTGATCGAAACTGTGAAACGCCAAGAAATCCGGACACCACCTGCCAAAGATTATTAAGGAATACAAACCTGGTTATGCGTATGGAAATGTCAAGACGCACAAGCCTGGAAACCCACTTCAACCAATCATCAGCCAGATACCCACACCCACATACAGACTGGCTAAGCACTCAACTGCTTGCTGACTCCTATGTACATTGTGTTTTCAGCCTGAAGTCTCCAAAGGAATTTGTTGATTTATTGCGGGGAAGCACGGGCCACATGGATAAGAGCCTCGTTGGGTGTAGAATCACTATTTACCAACGTTCCAGTGGATGAACAATCGGGATGATAGCGGATAGAGTGTATCGGGATCCGGCTTGTACTCCTCTTGACATACCAGCCAACATACTAAGGAAAACAACGTTCAAGCTTGTACTAAAGAGGCACCCTTCTTGAGTCTAGATGGGCACATGTATAAGCTAGGTCGCCATGGGTTCTCCCCCTAGGTGTCTAGGTGTTCTGTTGCAAACTTCTACATGAGTACCATCGAGCAGAGGGTCTTAGTTGACATGGACTTGAAAACCCACCATATACTGCAGGTATGTTGACGACATTTTTATGGCAGGTACCTGATGTCAGATGTCTGCAGCAGCTGAAGGAGGCATTGGAGCAGAATTCTGTGTTGAGTTTCATGTACGAGATGAAGAATGATGGGAAGCTGCTCTTTCGACATGTATTAGCACGGAAAGGAACGGAGGCCTCCACACTGCAGCCTACACTAAGGAAACAAAACAGGAATGTGCCTCATTGCCAATAATGACTGCCCAGACAGGTACAAGAGGAGTGTTGGTCAACACTTACGTCGACCGGGCTCTCAGCTCAGGATGGAAGCAAGTCGATGAAGTACTCTATAGGGTGAGGCAGGTCCTAGTCAACAATGGTTTCTCTAACAGTTTTGTTGAAGACATCATAAAAAGAAAGGTGAAATGTCATGCAACCTCTGAAGAGTCAACTAACACAACACTTGTACCCAATATTGGACTGTTTTACAGGAACTTCTTTTCAAAGGCTCATAAAACGGAGAAAAGGGTTCTGAAAGGACTTTACTAATAAGATCGTTATCCCTACAGACAAAAATCCGAAGTTGCAATTGACAATTTACTACAGAAACAAAAAAACGGCCAACCTACTCATTAAAAACTCCCCACACACCAAAAAGAACGCCCTGAAGGAAACCAACGTCGTCTATGCCTTCATATGCCCGCTTGGGGACTGTAAGCCTCAAAGAACTCAGTATATAGGTAAGACAAACAACGTCTCTTTCTAGGTGATTAAACTATGCACAAACAACAGGGCTCCATCAAGGAACATATAATCGCTTCTCACAACCAGACCATCACCAGGGAAATCTTATCAAGCATACAGAAATCATCGATAAATACAGTGATAGCAGGAGACTCGATATCAGTGAGGCATTTAACATCAAAAAGTCAACACCAGCAATCAACAGCCATTAATACACAACTATGTTTTGCCCACATCAAGACCCCGACCAACGTTGAAGCAGCAAGAGGAAGTATGGGCCAATAGGCCCTCTGCAGTTACTTCCATTCTTATATTTTCATACCCAATTTATACCCATTGATTCGTGTTCTGGCATAGTTCTTTCACCTCACCCAATACTTTTGTACCATATCACCTCATACAAAACAATTATAAGTATGATGTATTTTATGTGTAAACTAAGTCTTTGAAAATGTAATAAGCATTACGAAACGCGTTCAGGAATCAGACCAGAAAAAAATGAATTTTGGAGAGTTAATTATTCAATTACCCTCGATACTGAAGAAGAACATAAGAAATATTGAGAAACAAACATAAAAATGTGCCTCAAGGGGGCTCATAACACGAAAAAAATCGGGAAAAATCGTAATATTGTGAAATATTTATGAAATACTACGTAGTTTCTGGCAACACTCTGGTGCAATCAGAATTATTTTACGATATAAATTGACGTATTTATGGTACATTTCCATGCGTAATTGTGCAGATCCGGTGCCCTGCTGCTGTGGTGCGCCAAGAGTATTGCGTCGTACGTTCTAAACGTCAAATTTTTCGTAATAACGTCGTAAATATCGATGTATGCATAAGGAGTAAATATACACTCATTGGCAACCTTCTCATCCCTTGCTGTGCTATAGGGGAGGTCCCAGCCCCTAGTCACCTCGTGTGTCCGATAGAGTGCGGGCTGTTCTGACGCGCGCTCCATTATCGTTCCTGGAATAGCGCATTGTTGCGTCTACTGCACAAACTCTAATAAAGAGATAGTGCCAGAAGATAAGAGCAGCAAATCTGGCACTCGGTCGCCGTCTTTATCAGTAAAAGAAAGCCGCTTTAGCGCGAAGAGTAATATCCAGTGAGAGATGGTGGCGCACCACACCTCACCTCAACCTTCCTCACACACCACCTCAACCTTCCTCACACCCTCCTCAACCTTCCTCACACACCTTCCTCAACCTTCCTCACACACCTTCCTCAACCCTCCTCACACACCTTCCTAGACCTCCCTCCCTCCAACAAGCCGAGACAGGCTCCTGAGGAAGGTGATCCAGCAATCATGCAGGTGCCTACTAGTGCCCAATGCAGTGCCACATTGAGGACCCACAATTCGGACCAATGTCAATAGGTTAGTATGTTTTAGTGTTATAATTTGATAGTTGGTAATAACTGTAATATGTATGGGCAGGATATATATAAATTATATATATATATATATATATATATATATATATATATATATATATATATATATATATATATATATAATTTTTTTTTTTTTTTTTTACAATTTTTTTCATTTTTTTTTCGTTTGTTATCAGGGGATGTGCATGGAACTTGCACACCTTGCTCAATGGATGCCTATCTGCATGGGTGCCAATTATGAACGAAATAGGTCAATGTGAAACTTAGCTACAGGTGGCCGAACTTTGATCTTATTTTACTCAGGTAAGTAATTTACAAATTCAAGGTGTTTCTCACCTTTCATTTATTAATCAATTTACATGCAAATTACACCTTATATGTAGAGTTTGTGCTTCTACAAACCTGTCGAGACATTTTAGTCCAAAGTCCATTTGTTGATTTTATAAAAATTTATAAACATCATATATTGCATATTTTTGAAAGGGTAACTTTGAATAATTATATATTGCACTAAACACTTTTTGGCTAAAACCCCAATTTCAAATCCTTTATTACATGCTAATGTGATATCTGAGTGTTATAGAAATGATTTTAGTTGACACATGTGTTCCCTGAAACGTTTTGAAAATGTTGAAAATTCGTTGCATAATACGTTCTGTATTTTTTTTCTCCTTTTCTGTTTAGGGTGTGATGCTGCAACTTGGACCATGTGCAGCACTTCCTATAACCATTTCATAAATAAATTAATAAACAAATTGAACAACTTTTACTTTACCCGTAATAAGCCCCCTTAATGTCAACCTCTGAAGAGTCAACTAACACAACATCTGTACCCCCTATTAGACTATTTTACAGGAACTTCTTTTCCACAGCTCATTTGTTTCCTAGGAAACAAACATAGGAATGTGCCTCAATGTCAACCTCTGAAGAGTCAACTAACACAACATCTGTACCTCTATTACACTATTTTACAGGAACTTCTTTTCCACGACTCATTTGTTTCCTAGGAAACAAACATAGGAATCTGCCTCAATGCCAACAGTGACTGCCCAGACAGGTACAAGAGAAGTGTTGTCAACGCTTACGTCGACCGTGCTCTCAGCCACAGCTCAGGATGGAAGCAAGTCGATGAAGAACTCTGTAGGCAGGCGATGAGTCACAATAACGTGGCTGAAGTATGTTGACCAGACCACACACGAGAAATTGAAGGGACGACGACGTTTCGGTCCGAAAATCAATCGACTTGAGAATGGTCCAGGACGGACCGAAACGTCGTCGTCCCTTCAATTTCTAGTGTGTGGTCTGGTCAACTCTGTAGGGTAAGGCAGGTCCTAGTCAACAACAGCTTCTCCAATGGTATTGTTGAAGACATCATAAAAAGGAAGGTGAAATGCCATGCAACCTCTGAGGAGTCAACTAACTCAACACCTGTACCCCCTATTAGACTATTTTACAGAAACTTCTTTTGCACAGCTCATAAAATGAAGGAAAGGGTCCTGAAAGATATTGTTAATAGGAACGTTATCCCTACAGACAAAAATCAGAAGATTCAATTGACGATTTACTATAAAACCAAAAAAAACGCCAACCGACTCATGAAAAACTCTCCAGACACAAAGCAGAATGCCTTAAAAAAGACCAACGTCGTCTATGCATTCAAATGCCCACTTGGGGACTGTAAGCCCCAAAGAACTCAATATATAGGCAAGACAACAACATCTCTTTCCAGGCGATTAACAATGCATAAACAACAGGGCTCCATTAAGGAACATATAATCTCTTTCTATAACCAGACCATCACCAGAGAAGTCCTAACAAACAACAGAGAAATCATCGATAGATACAGCGATAGCAGGCGGCTTGACATCTGCGAGGCACTACACATCAAAAAGTCAACACCAGCAATCTACAGCCAATATATATTGTGACAGTAATCTCTTTCAAGAGAGATTTAGCCTGCTCTATCCTACATCGTGTTACTTCTATACGTCTGCGACATCAAGATACCACATTCAAGACTAGTATTAGTAGAGACAGACGTCTCTACAGGGGGTACACTACCCTACTCTCACTTTCCTTACTCCCCTCCCTCACTCACTGGCGGCACACCACCTCGTCGATCACCAAATGACCACTTCAAACCAACACTCTCCCCATTGGTGAATCAGCGACTACATGCGACTCCAGCGCCATCTGCATCGCCTATATATATAGTCTTGCACGAGCAGGTGGCCTCAGAATATTCTTGTGCTCTCGAGCTGACGCTTCTGTCTAAGCATACGTTCTGTAAATTAGTAGAGGTTTCCAGCCAATATTTTCAGCACCTTTAACTAATTTTTGTCTTGCTTATTGTAGAGTAACGTAATTATTATTTTATTTTATATTGTGTTTTGCCTTTGTATATTTCATGATCTGCACTGTACATAGCCAAGGGATTAGCTTTATTTTTATTTGTTTAAAGTAAATTAAAGTTTCATTATTTATAAGATTTGTTTTGCATGTTTTTCCCTTTCACTTTACCACAGGAGACGCCCGAAGAGCAGTCAACATTTTGTTTTTCTCTTTTTTTTTCTAATGTGATTGGCATTTACACCAGCCATAGAGAAGACTGCCTTAACACCTACATTTCTCGTCACATTAATTGGGGCCCGTCCGGGAGTGTCTTCACAATAAGGTTTGTCTTGGAAGAACTCTCAGGTACTGATACTAGACCAATCATTTCAATTTGTGGTAAAGTGTACTTGGCTTTGTTACACGTTGCTTTTTCAATACTTTTATAACTTTCAGTAATTTTTATGGTGCTGTGTATTGTACTTTCCGAGTGTAACATTTTTTGAGTGTTGGATGACTGTGGATTAAGGGTGTCTGGTGGCCATTCACTCTCTTAATTGGTTATTCATCCCTCGGTGTATTCCACCTTATTCTCGTCCCTAGAATATTTTTCATTTATGGCAGATCACCCCCCCCTTTGGTACCCTGGTACTTTGGTTTGTCTTCGGGACACGTACCCTATCTTCTGCAATCTGACCGAAGGAGGATGTAGAGGGCCATAGTTCCTCTCGCACGGACTACGCTATTTAGTTGGGGCCTCATTAGCAGTTCTCGTCACCAGTTGACACTCGCACCCCTATGCGTCGGTCAGAGATTATTATACTTACACAGGCAGGGAATTGGCAATCTTTTCCAGAGCACAAAGAACGCTAATTCTGTAAGTGTCATCTAGTTAAGTAGGAAACCCCTTGCTTCTGTCCTATAGAGACCCGGCAAGGTGTCCCTACGTTTTTGGACTACCTCTCATTTTTTAAACTATCAAAGTTTCATTTATTTTAGTAGGATTTCTTGCCCTTATTCTCGTATATAAAGTGCCAGGTACAAGATTTTCCTGCATTTTGATTATTTAATCACTTAACATCTAATATTAACGTTAATTGTTTTCACATTAACGATTGAATTCCCACAAGATAGTCACCAGTTGCTACGTCATCCTGTTACTAACACTTATAATACCACAGGTATATTCTCTGGACATCTGTTTGCTATCATTCACCATGTTTCGTCTTTCCACATTCCGACAGAATCCAAATGAGGAAGTGAGCACACTAGTTCGTGCAACCAAGGCGGAGATGCCAACTCTAGTAGCTGAGTATAACCTTAGCCCCAATTGGAGCTACTAAAACTGATCTGCACAACCTTATCCTGGACCACTTATTGGACAATATGATGCTATTACTCCTGAATCTAATGAACATTACTTAATTGCAGACAAGAACGCCTTGGCAGCCATGAAATTGAAACTAGAAATCGCTAACGCCGAACGTGAACGCCAGAAAGAAGCTCTTCAGCTCCAGAAAGAAGCTCTTCAGCTCCAGAAAGAAGCTCTTCAGCTCCAGAAAGAAGCTCTTCAGCAGAACTAGCAAGAAGCGCGAGCTAGAAAAGAAAAAACGAGTTCGCATAAAGAAAAACTCGAGTTAGAGTCAACCTTGGAAGAAAAAGGCCGCATTTCAACTAGAGGCCGCAGAAAAACAAGCTGACATCATTGTAGAACAGAAAAGAAGGGAAGTGGAATTGGAAAAGACACGCCAACCACAAACAGCCAGTCCTCCAGTAAGCTTTAGCATCTCCCAGGCAAGTAAGTTAATGCCACCATTCGTTGAGACAAAGATAGACGTGTTTTTTACTACTTTTGAGGCCATAGCTAAAAAACTTAACTGGTCTGAAGAACAGTGGTCTATACTTCTCAGAGTGCATCTCACACTCTGCGGTTAGAGCTGCGGTTACTCTCAGTACCTTAGCGTCTGAGAATGACTAAAAGACCCTAAAGCAAGCCGTTCTAGACGCCTACCTTCTCTCCACCGAAAGCTACAGACGAAGATTCCGTGATTATCTAAAGGCAAGTGCTACCACCTATTTAGAATTTGCCAATACTAAGAAAAGATAATTCATGAAATGGCTGGAAGCAGCCCATGTTTCTACATTTTCAGAACGTGTCAACCTCATTCTAGTCGAGGAATTCTTTCGACGTGTTCCTACTTCCATCCGTCTTCTCTTGGCAGACAAAGAGGAAACCGACCTCATCAGATGTGCGAAGTCGGCTGACACCTACAGTCTTATACACAGGTTACAGCTGACACATCTTCCAGTAAGAAGTCTTGGTCTAATTATGACAAAGTGAGTACTAATCAAGCAACCTCTCAATTATATTGTAGGTATTGCAAGCTCTATGGACATACCATAGAAATGTGGAAAAGCCCAATACAAAGGCTATAGTGAAACTCCTAAACCCAAACCGACTCTTCCTAAGTCCGGTAAGCCTGTGATGAATGTTGGTGTTCCTGTTAATGATCTTTCTCTCTTCAGCAAACACCTGTACCCTGGAACTGTCTCTGCCAACAGTACAGATTCGGAGGGATGTTTCAAAGTGAAGATCTTGAGGGACACAGCTGCTCTTCAGTCTATAATTTTGAAATCGGCTGTGCCTAACATCACCTACACAGGGAGACGGTCCTTATCACTGACCTCACTGCTACCACTCCATATCCACTCGCCAGAGTCCACCTGGATTGTCCTTTCGTACAAGGTGAAGTTCAAATCGCCATCTGGGAAAAGCCTTTTCCCATGTCAGGGGTACAACTTCTCCTGGGCAACGACTTGGACGAAGATCTACAACTTTCCAACTTGATAATCATGGACAGCCCCAGGTATGTGACTCTGACGTGGAAAACCCCATCCTGAAGTATATTCCAGCAGAGGTCCAGGAAAGTGATGACGTCTCTCCTCTGGTTTTGGTGACAACCCGTGTGCAAGCTGCACGCCCGCAAACAGCTTACTCTGCTTCAACAGCTGTCCCTCAAGACCATCAGAATCTACCACGGAATCTCACTATGTTAGTTCCGTAAGTTGCAGAGGAAGGATACCTCATTAACACCATTATTCTTCCTGGCCGAGACTCAATCTGATAGTATTCCTGGGTTCTTTATAGAGAACCAGTTGCTCTACCGCAGGTACCGACCCAGTAAACTAACGGAGGATGACGATTGGGCTAATGTCGACCAACTAGTCGTTCCCACCAGCCTACGGCCTGATATTCTACACCTGGCCCATGGAGCGCTTTCTCACTACGGTTTTAATTGGACCTAACACGCCATCAGACAAGACCAGGTATGATTATGGATGTAAAAACTTATGTACAACAGTGTCATACATGTCAGATGGCAGGAAAACCTAACATCTCTATTCCTAAGGCTCCTTTAATTCCTATCCCGGTGCCTTTGGAACCCTTTCACAGACTCATCATAGACTGTGTTGGTCCTTTACCCAGGACCAGTTCTGGCAACGCTTATATACTAACCATCCTGTGTCCAGCTACCAGATTCCCCATAGCAGTTCCTGTAAAGAATATTACGGCTGCTACTGTGATGAAGCAACTGTTGAAGATCTTTACACAATACAGATTTCCTCGGGAGATTCAAAGTGACTGTGGCACCAACTTCACCAATGATCTCTTCAAGAAGACACTGGAAGAACTCGACAATATTCAGGTATTGTCCAGCCCCTATCATCCTGCTTCACAGGGTTCTCTTGAATGTAGTCACCAAACTATAAAATCACTCCTTAAGAAATTTTGCAATGAAACTATGAAAGACAGAGATAAACAACTTGACATCATCATGTGCATTTTCAGAAGTCTCTCAAATGAGTTTCTAGGAGTGTCTCTTTATGAGATGCTCTACGGACATAAGTGCCGTACTCCTCTTAAAGCTTTTAAAGACTCTCTACGTAATGCCACCTTCAGTGACCCTCAGCATGTGCCCCAGTTTCTTCAAAACTTAAAGCACATTCTATAGAGTACATAAATTTGCCAACGATAATTTATTAAAAACTCAAGATAGGATGAAGACTCATTTTGACAAACGCAGTAAAATCAGGAAATTTAAAGCAGGAGACTTCATTTTAGCATATTTTCCGATCCCTGGTTCTCTATTGCAAAATAAGTTTTCAGGACCTACCGCATCAAGGAGTGCAGAAACAACCACAACTACGTTCTTGAGATTCCAGATAAGCGGCGGTGAACCCAGTTGTGCCACGTCAATCTTTTGAAGAAGTATGAAGGTACTCCCCCACTGTGTTAGCATCTCTCTCCACCTTTCAAGATCCATACCTCCACAGTGAGACCTTCCCTGCTTCTCCTCCCGGAAGCACTGAGTCAGTGCCTTCCAACTCGGAAATTCTTACAAATCTTCCTAAATATTTGCAGGACTGTAACAGTGCTCCTCTCGTCAGTCTTCCAAGAACATCTGAAGTTGTTCAGCGATGATCCCCAGGAATGTAATATGGTTCAGCACGACATCCAGCTACTTCTTGATACCCGGCCGATTCGTCAACTCTTCTACCGCATTAGCCCGTACAAAAAGGAAGTTATACGTGCTAAGGTACAATACCTTCTGGATCATGGGCTGGCCACCCCTTGTTAGTCCCATTTGGCCCTCACCCTGCACTTGGGTGCCGAAACCTCATGGTAAAGTACGATTATGTACAGACTATAGAAACTGAACCTTTTGACCGTCAAGGATGCTTACCCTTTACCTCGTATAGATGATATCCTTGACGCAGTAGGTAATGCTACTTATCTTTCCCAGATTGACTTGTTAAAGGGCTACTATCAGATTAGTCTGACAGAGCGGGTAAGGAAATATCTGCCTTCACCAGTCCCTTTGGCCTGTACAGATATGAACGCCTTCCTTTTGGACTGTGTAATGCCCCGGCCACCTTCCAGCGAGCTGTCAACCGCGTCATCCATGGCCTAGATCACACCTACGCCTACTTGGATGACATCGTTGTGGCAACTGACACCTGGAACGAACATCTGCTCCAGCTGCAACGATTGTTCTCAAAGTTCCTGACAGCTGGCCTTACCATCAACTTGGGCAAGTCCACCTTTGCTAAAGGTAAAGTGCGTTGTCTTGGTCATGTGATAGGAAGTGGCAGCCTAGCTCCGTAGCCATTCATACTCAAGCCATTCAGCATTACCCACAGCCTACGACCAGGAAGCGGCTCCTGCGCTTCCTTGGCCTTGCATCTTACTATCGTAGGTTTGTAAAAAATTTCAGTACGGTAGCAACACACTGATTAATCTGACCAGCCCCAGGCAACGGAATCATTGGACCATTCAACAGACCGTTGCCTTTGAACAACTAAAGTCTCTGCTATGTTCTAATCCCATTCTCGCCTCTCCAGATATTACGAAGCCCTTCATCATCAATGTCGACGCTAGTGGCACTGGCATCGGGGGCGTTCTAATGCAACAGCGTGGTGAAGAGGTTCTTCCTGTCGGCTACAAATTGAAGCCTCATCAGAAGAACTATAGCACCATAGAAAAGGAACTCCTCTCCATCGTCCTGAACCTTCAACATTTCGAACCTTACCTACAAGGTAATTGGTCTATTACCATCTACTCAGACCACAATCCCCTACGATTTCTGCAACAAGCCCAATCAACGTCTTCTACGCTGGGCTCTGTACCTGCAGAACTTAAACCTGGAGATTTTCTTCATTAAGGGCTCGGATAACATCATAGCAGATGCTCTCTCCAGAGTCTACATAGTAGAGGCAGCTACTCCTATCACTCTACCGTCCAATGAAGTAACTTAACCCGTAAGAGCAGGCTTCGGGGGAGAACTGTGACGGTGATCTCTTTCAAGAGAGATTTAGCCTGCTCTTTCCTACATCGCGTTACTTCTATACAACTGCAACATCAAGATACCACATTCAAGACTAGTATTTGTAGAGACACAAGTCTCTACAGGGGGGTACACTACCCTACTCTCACTTTCCTCACCCCCCCCCCCTCTCTCACTGGCGGCGCACCACCTCGTCGATCACCAAACGACCACTGCAAACCAACACTCTCCCCATTGGTGAATCGGCGACTACACGCGACTCCAGCGCCATCTGCATCGCTTATAGTCTTGCACGAGCAGGTGGCCTCAGAATATTCTTGTGCTCTACAGCTGACGCTTCTATCTAAGCATACGTTCAGTATTTTAGTAGAGGTTTCAGCCAGTTAATATTCTCAGCACCTTTAACTAATTTTTGTCTTGCTTATTGTAGAGTAACATAATTATTATTTTATTTTATATTGTGTTTGCCTTTGTATATTTCATGATCTGCACTGTATATAGCCAAGGGATTAGCTTTATTTTTTATTTGTTTAAAGTAAATTAAAGTTTCATTATTTATAAGATTTGTTTTGCGTGTTTTCCCTTTCACTTTAGCACAGGAAGACACCCACCAAGCAGTCAACATTTTGTTTTTCTTTTTTGTTTTTCTAATGTGATTGGCAATTACACCAGCCATAGAGAAGACTGCCTTAACACCTACATTTCTCGTCACTAATATCATTATATATATAGAGCCGGGAGACCGACTCCAACCCTACAAGACGTGGAGGAGGAGCACGGACCCGCGGAGGACAGAACACGGAGACGACGCATTTATTTTGGGACGTTGATTGGGGTCCTGGAGGACACGACAGGGTGTGTGTGGGGGCGATCCCTACACGAGGCGAGAGCCTGGAACAGGAGCTAGAACTCAACTCTCACCAGAGGATAGGTGGAAGTAGGTGATTCTAGTTTCCCTCCCAATTCCCCTTTAGTCGGCTATATATTTAGCCAGAGTATCTTTCATGTTGTGAGCAAGTCTCACCTAGGTCTATGTCACAGTAATTTATATTATTACTATTATTGATATCTATGATTTATCTATATATATACATGCTTGTGTGTTGAATAATTTTTCATGTGTGCAGTGATCAATTGAATATTCGCATACGAAAGGAATTACTGAGAACTCCAGTATTATATCTTGTTGCATTCGTTATTTATATGAAGTAAAGTGTGTTACGCCATGATACTGAATTATTATGTTCATTAATATAGAAATGTTTGATTGAGCTCAAGATCAGTGCAGTGACTCATTTGCGTTCCTTGTCATTGTCGCAAATATTGTGTTGTGTGAACCTTTAGTGATTCTTGAGATTTAAAGAAACAGGCGCCTAACGCAACAAACAAGTGCAGATAAAGATCACGCAGTGAGTGGGGGGGGAGTCGCCAGCTGATTTTGACGTTGACGTTGAGGGGGAAGCATTGCCATCTTGGTGTGTTCCTGATTATATGTGGGGAGGAGCGAGCGACTTTTTGCACGTATTTGCTGTTTGCTTGTTGATATAAGAATATGATACCTTGAGTTTTAAGTAAAATACAAAATATCTTGGCGTTTTTATCATCCCCTCCATATCTCTTGTGGCTATATAATACTTGAGAGGAGATAGAGTGACAGAAATAAATACCTGCCTGATATCAGATCTATTGATGTCGGCTCTTGCCACTGTTCACCGACAATTCCACTGATGTGTTACTGGACACGGGAAACACCAGTTGGCGACCTCTTGTGGTTAGTAGTAGAGCCCTTGTCGGGGCGGGCACACAGTTGGAAAGTGCAAACTGTGTTCTCACTCAATCCTCTGGCTAAAGAGGCCGGCCGGGGATCGACTGGTAGACTATCCCGGACGTACAGTGGTGCCACAAGGATTGAGTGAAGACCCGCAGGGCTACGGTGAGTGACCTTGTGTACACTGTGATATAGTAAGAAGGAGGGAACCCCGACAATGTGTATATATATATATTCTTTATTATTTGTTGAAAAATAGTATTAGTAACACGATAAATTTCAAGTATACATAACACACAAATCCATTAGCTGTAAATACTGGGGAAAGGCCTTTTAGCCAGTAGTGTAGCCGGCCAGCTATGGTGGCTACATTACATTGTTAGGACAGAACTACCTTACCGTCACTTGCTCCAGCCACAAGTCCAACTCTCAAATCCCATCTGTCACATATGTCCTCTGGTCCTCCACACAACCAGCCCTTGTGCGCTTCCGGCCTACCCTGTGTCCTTGAAGTACTCGCCTTCCTTCATGGCAGCCATAACTGGCGGATGATTCTTAGAACGGTACCGACATTCTGGCGTCCAGATGTCTCCACAAGCTTGCTTCCACACACACACGCACACACACACACGCACACACACACACACACACACACACACACACACACACACACACACAACACACACACCACACACACACACACACACACACACACCACACACACACACACCAACACACACACACACCACACACACACACACCACACACACACACACACACACTTCCCTTGTCCCGTACTCTGAGAGAGATTTTCTAATTTATTCACTCCTACAGTTTGGGTCACAACAATTGCCTTCTTAAAAATAAATGATGCCCTACAAACCTGCTCAAATTTTAGGGGATGGTAACTAGCTATTCAGACAAGGACTTTCAGTACATGTAGTATACATGGTCTTTGTTAAAGCTTTTGATAAGGTGCCATATGAAAGACTGACATGGAAAGCACAAGCACATGGAATATATGGTAGAACACTAGAATGGATCAAATAATGATTATAACAAAGAAAGTAGAGTCGTCCTAAACGGAAATAACTATGGCTGGAAAAATATGGTGAGCGAAGTACCGCATGGGTCCATTTTGGGGCCATCCCTATTTGTCATATATATCAATGACATGGAATAAAATATTACAAACCATGTCATCAAAATTGCAGATGACGCTTAGATTTATGGTAAAGTAAGGAGTGACCATAATATTGATGCCTTACTAAGCGAGCTACATGAACTCCATAAGTGTCGGAAGATTGGCAGATGCTCTTTAATACCGAAAAATGTAAAGACCTTGCATGTGGGGCATAACATTGCACATCATAACTATCAAATCAAAAGCCTTACCTTGCAGGAGGTTGATGAAGAAGGACCTTGGAGTCAGAATCCACAAATCAGTAAAAGTTGGTCAACAAGTGGGAGCTGCAGTAAAAGAAGCCATCCACATCCTAGGAATAGTCAGCCGCTTGACGTCAGTCAGGTGCTTATATTATTGTAGCCAAGCATGGAGACCTCAGCTTCAGAGAGGCACATCTGCTTAAGAGTTCAACACCTGGCCAGAAAAATCATTCATGAACTAAGTCGGTTCCCGTACGAGGAATAGTTGAGGGTTTACAGGGCTAACAACACTGCAAACCAGACATAACAAGGCTGATCTCAACGAAACTTAAAATATTGAAGAATTTGTGGATCCAGACCACTTCTTCAAAAGGTCAGATGTATCACAAACAAGTGCCAACGGTTTTAAGCTCAACAAGACACAATGTAGGACAGAAAATAGGTGATGCTTTTAGTATAAACCCATGGAACTGCCTACCCGCCGAAGCCGTAAATGTCAAAAGACTGCAACAATATAAGATCCAAATAGACAAAATCATCAGAACAAATGGCGTGACTTTTGACAAGCCGGGTTCGTCGAGGACACTCGAGAGATAGTGGCCTTCAGGTAAATTCAGGTAAATATGTACACGTTGAACTGGACGGTGTGAGAATAGCTTGAATTGCTTCAACTGTTTGTGTATAAATTATATCTCAATAAATTTATTTTAATTTTAAATCAAGAAATAAATTTAGAAATCAATTTATTTAAATTTTAAAACATCAGTGGCCAAATATAAACAGATGTCACAGAGAACTGTACTAAGATCAGGTTCAGTCTCGTGTCCTGTATACAGCACTGCTGTATAGTGTTGAATACTTATCTCTGAAAGTATTACATGTAATACAGGCCCAGAGGAATCTTCCATGACGTTCCTTACTCTCATAATTTTATAATTTCATCCTAAAATTCATAAAACTTTTTGTCTTTGAAGGCAATCACAAATCTTTTGATTATATAATATTGTTTTGTCTTTAATCCTGTTAATAGTATGATGGTCAGAGCACTAGTTCTTGGTCTGGTCTGGGACAGGCAGCCATCTCTGGGACACCCAGCATCTTGCCTCAGAGTATCCCAGCCATCTCTGGGACACCCAGCATGTTGCCACAGAGTATCCCAGCCATCTCTGGGGCACCCAGCATCTTGTCCCAGAGTATCCCAGCCATCTCTGGGGCACCCACCATCTTGCCACAGGGTATCCCAGCCATCTCTGGGACACCCAGCATCTTGTCACAGAGTATCCCAGCCATCTTTGGGGCACCCAGCATCTTGCCACAGGGTATCCCAGCCATCTCTGGGACACCCAGCACCTTGCCACAGAGTATTCCAGCCATCTCTGGGACACCCAGCATCTTGCCACAGAGTATCCCAGCCATCTATGTGGCACCCAGCATCTTGCCACAGAGTATCCCAGCCATCTCTGGGGCACCCAGCATCTTGTCCCAGAGTATCCCAGCCATCTCTGGGGCACCCACCATCTTGCCACAGAGTATCCCAGCCATCTCTGGGACACCCACCATCTTGCCACAGAGTATCCCAGCCATCTCTGGGGCTTATCTTGAGATGATTTCGGGGCTTTTTAGTGTCCCCGCGGCCCGGTCCTCGACCAGGCCTCCACCCCCAGGAAGCAGCCCGTGACAGCTGACTAACACCCAGGTACCTATTTACTGCTAGGTAACAGGGGCATAGGGTGAAAGAAACTCTGCCCTTTGTTTCTCGCCGGCGCCTAGGATCGAACCCAGGACCACAGGATCACAAGTCCAGCGTGCTGTCCGCTCGGCCGACCGGCTCCCGGTCGGCTGCACCCAGCATCTTGCCACAGAGTATCCCAGCCATCTTTGGGGCACCCAGCATCTTGCCACAGGGTATCCCAGCCATCTCTGGGACACCCAGCACCTTGCCACAGAGTATTCCAGCCATCTCTGGGACACCCAGCATCTTGCCACAGAGTATCCCAGCCATCTATGTGGCACCCAGCATCTTGCCACAGAGTATCCCAGCCATCTCTGGGGCACCCAGCATCTTGTCCCAGAGTATCCCAGCCATCTCTGGGGCACCCACCATCTTGCCACAGAGTATCCCAGCCATCTCTGGGACACCCACCATCTTGCCACAGAGTATCCCAGCCATCTCTGGGGCTTATCTTGAGATGATTTCGGGGCTTTTTAGTGTCCCCGCGGCCCGGTCCTCGACCAGGCCTCCACCCCCAGGAAGCAGCCCGTGACAGCTGACTAACACCCAGGTACCTATTTACTGCTAGGTAACAGGGGCATAGGGTGAAAGAAACTCTGCCCTTTGTTTCTCGCCGGCGCCTAGGATCGAACCCAGGACCACAGGATCACAAGTCCAGCGTGCTGTCCGCTCGGCCGACCGGCTCCCGGTCGGCTGCACCCAGCATCTTGCCACAGAGTATCCCAGCCATCTCTGGGACACCCAGCATCTTGCCACAGGGTATCCCAGCCATCTCTGGGACACCCAGCATCTTGCCACAGAGTATCTCAGCCATCTCTGGGACACCCAGCATCTTGCCACAGAGTATCCCAGCCATCTCTGGGACACCCAGCATCTTGCCACAGAGTATCCCAGCCATCTATGGGGCACCCAGCATCTTGCCACAGGGTATCCCAGCCATCTCTAGGGCACCAAACATCTTGTCCAGAGTATCCCAGCCATCTCTGGGACACCCAGCATCTTGCCACAGAGTATCCCAGCCATCTCTGGGACACCCAGCATCTTGCCACAGAGTATCTCAGCCATCTCTGGGACTCCCAGCATCTTGCCACAGAGTATCCCAGCCATCTATGGGGCACCCAGCATCTTGCCACAGGGTATCCCAGCCATCTCTAGGGCACCAAACATCTTGTCCAGAGTATCCCAGCCATCTCTGGGACACCCAGCATCTTGCCACAGAGTATCCCAGCCATCTATGGGGCACCCAGCATCTTGCCACAGAGTATACCAGCCATCTCTGGGGCACCCAGCATCTTGTCCCAGAGTATCCCAGCCATCTCTGGGGCACCCAGCATCTTGCGACAGAGTATCCCAGCCATCTCTGGGACACCCAGCATCTTGCCACAGAGTATCTCAGCCATCTCTGGGACACCCAGCATCTTGCCACAGAGAATCCCAGCCATCTCTGGGGCACCCAGCATCTTGCCACAGAGTATCCCAGCCATCTCTGGGACACCCAGCATCTTGCCGCAGGGTATCCCAGCCATCTCTGGGACACCCACCATCTTGCCACAGAGTATCCCAATGATATATGAAATTTGGAATGCTTTAATGTGACAATTCCAACCAGGCAAACTTCTTCTATTTATACAGAAGGATTCTCTCTCCTCTTCCTTAACTAACACTGACATGACAGACGGAAAAAAACAGTAACTGAAACGGTTTTGATAGATATTACACTGAAGATTTGCTGTTGAAAGTTGCAATGATGTTATCTTGAGATGATTTCGGGGCTTTTAGTGTCCCCGCGGCCCGGTCCTCAACCAGACCTCCACCCCCAGGAAGCAAAATAAGACTTTCCTCTCCAGTCACTTAAAGAAAAGTCAAAGTAATATTAAACTTTGCATAGACAGTATTGATCATCATATGCAAATCTTTTGTTAAATTTTAAAAGCCTAAGTTATCTTGCAACGATTTTAAGTTTTTCTTAATTTATTTCTATCAACATTTTTGTATCATCGGAAACTAGGTAATGTTGCACTTGAGTGTTGTATCAACATGGTTTATATATACGGTAAACAAGACAGGTCCCAGGCCAGAGTCCTGAGGACCATTGACAACTATGGTAATGTTGCACTTGAGTGTTGTATCAACATGGTTTATATATACGGTAAACAAGACAGGTCTCAGGCCAGAGTCCTGAGGACCATTGACAACTATGGTAATGTTGCACTTGAGTGTTGTATCAACATGGTTTATATATACGGTAAACAAGACAGGTCTCAGGTCAGAGTCCTGAGGACCATTGACAACTCTGGTAATGTTGCACTTGAGTGTTGTATCAACATGGTTTATATATACGGTAAACAAGACAGGTCTCAGGCCAGAGTCCAGAGGACCATTGACAACTATGGTAATGTTGCACTTGAGTGTTGTATCTACATGGTTTATATATACGGTAAACAAGACAGGTCTCAGGTCAGAGTCCTGAGGACCATTGGCAACGTTTACCACTCGGATTTGTCTTACTGTTTCTGTTGAAAAAGTCATATCATATACCACTAGCAAGTTAATACCTCCAAACAATAGGCCTCAGAGAATGAGTGAAAATAAAAGTGTTTAAATTGTTTAAACTTATATGTTACTTTATTTCAGATAATGCATGTATTTACTTTAATACTTGCTGTACTGTACTATAAAAAATATAGTACAGTACTACTTACTGTATCAAAGGAGGTGTACATATTGCAGTTTCTTTACATAAGTAATTATACATTTAAATGTGCAGAAGGACACTTGCTGTATTAAACTACTTGAACAGTAAGCTGCATACTGTATGAAATATCTTGTACAGTACGTTAATTACTGTAATAAAGTAAGTGCCCAAAAGCTAGCTACTGTATTAGAGCAAATTTACAAAAGAATACTGATAATACTAAAAAACATATATACAGTAAGCTGCTTAATGCATTATGGTAAATTGCAATAGGCAACTTACTGTATTTAGTTGTACATTAAGCAACTTAAAATATCAAAGATGTATATATGCTCCTGCTTAATCTTGAGGATAATAAGGTTAAGGCAGCCTTAAAGTCAGACAAAAATTCTCAATGCCTAAAATCCTTAATAAAATGTTACAATAACTAAGATCCCTTAACAAATAAAGAGCCAAGACTAATAATAGTGATCCAATAAACAATAGTAAATAAAGTCATATTGATAATAAAGTGTAGAAAATGCTAATATATCAAGTTCATACCAAAACTTATTCATAAAATCAGAAAACAAATGCTTATCTATACCTTCCACTACAGACTGGAAGGCTGCTTATCTATCCCTTCCACTATATTTATACTATTTCAGTACACATAAGGGGCATAACTGGCCAACCTCTCACAGTGTTCATGACAGAACACTCATGAACACTCGAGATACCTGGAGGATCAGGTATCCAGAGGATACCTGATCAACGAGGCTGTGAGTCATATGTCAGGCTGCGAGCAGCGGCGTCCAGTAGCCTGGTTGACCAGTCCAGCAATGAAGAGGCCGGGCCGCGGGGACGCTAAGCCCCGAAACAACCTCAAGGAAGGTATCTCCAGCATACTAAAACTCATTCATACCTCCAGCATACTAAAACATATTCATGCCATCAGCATACCATATCTGTTCATATATCCAGTATAAACAAATTATTGATATCATTAATATAACAAAACCCATCCATACCACTTGCGTACCAAAGTTCATTAATACTACAGCATAAAAACTCATTCTTACAATGGACACAAGAAATTTGTAGACCAGACCACACACTAGACGGTGAAGGGACGACGACGTTTCGGTCCGTCCTGGACCATTCTCAAGTCGATTGTCACAATCGACTTGAGAATGGTCTGGTCAACATACTTTAGCCCCGTTATTGTGACTCATCGCCGACACAAGAGATCCTTTAATCCACCATCATACACATTCATACCACCCACTTGTAGTCTACCAGTTGGTCGTTCTGGGGACCATCACCCCTGGTCTCCGACCATGTCTCTTGGCTGCTGGTCTGGTCACCGACCATGTCTCCTGGCTGCTGCTCTGGTCATCCAGGCTGTTAGACACGTCTGCTCACAGCCTAAAGTCACAGCCCGGTTGATCAAGTAACCTTTGGATATATTTATCATACAACCAACACACAAAAACTTATACAAACCACAAACATACACATGGTCTTGTTGTATGTCTTACTAAACCCAACTTGTGATAAAACTTTGATAAACCCGTCAGTGGTAAGAGTTCCAGCGAGGTCCTCGTATGTAGGAGGACATTGGTCTCAATGTTATGTACATCTGTAGATTACTGTACATCTACACATGTACATTTGTAAATTACTGTATATCTACACATGCACATCTGTAGATTACTGTACATCTACACATGTACATCTGTAGATTACTGTACATCTACACATGTACATCTGTAGATTACTGTACATCTACACATGTACATCTGTAGGTTACTGTATATCTACACATGTACATCTGTAGATTACTGTACATCTACACGTGTACATCAGTTGATTATTGTACATCAACACTTGTACATCTGTAGATTACTGTACATCTACATCAGTAGATTACTGTACATCTACACATGTGCATCTGTAGATTACTGTACATCTACACATGTGCATCTGTAGATTACTGTACATCTACACATGTACATCTGTAGATTACTGTACATCTACACATGTACATCAGTAGATTACTGTACATCTACACATGTACATCTGTAGATTACTGTACATCTACACATGTACATCTGTAGATTACTGTACATCTACACATGTACATTTGTAGATTACTGTACATCTACACATGTACATCTAATACTTGATGAGATGTAATCATCTCATTGAGAGATGTACATCATAATCATTGTCATATAATGTACATCTACATTGGTCTCGTGAGGCAGGTCTCAACAACCAGCTCCTCGTAGATGTGTCCTTGTACATTATTGGTCTCGTGAGGCTGGTCTCAACAACCAGCTCCTCGTAGATGTGTCCTTGTACATTATTGGTCTCGTGAGGCAGGTCTCAACAACCAACTCCTCGTAGATGTGTCCTTGTACATTATTGGTCTCGTGAGGCTGGTCTCAACAACCAGCTCCTCGTAGATGTGTCCTTGTACATTATTGGTCTCGTGAGGCAGGTCTCAACAACCAGCTCCTCGTAGATGTGTCCTTGTACATTATTGGTCTCGTGAGGCAGGTCTCAACAACCAGCTCCTCGTAGATGTGTCCTTGTACATTATTGGTCTCGTGAGGCAGGTCTCAACAATCTACAATATTTTAACATTATTAAAATTGTTAAGCGACGCACCGAGCTCTCGGAGGTACCTCTTGTTCTCCTCACGGTCCTCACTGTACCGGAACCCAGTCGCAAGGTCAATCTCAAGGTCATCACCAGTGACGCCCCTCCGGTGAAGTCCTCGCAGGAGTCTCTCCCCACCCACACCTGTAGATGAGAGGGAACATTGCAGCTCACACCTGGCAACTCTCCACACCCACACCTGTAGATGAGAGGGAACATTGCAGCTCACACCTGGCAACTCTCCCCACCCACACCTGCAGATGAGAGGGAACATTGCAGCTCACACCTGGCAACTCTCCACACCCACACCTGTAGATGAGAGGGAACATTGCAGCTCACACCTGGCAACTCTCCACACCCACACCTGTAGATGAGAGGGAACATTGCAGCTCACACCTGGCAACTCTCCCCACCCACACCTGCAGATGAGAGGGAACATTGCAGCTCACACCTGGCAACTCTCCCCACCCACACCTGTAGATGAGAGGGAACATTGCAGCTCACACCTGGCAACTCTCCCCACCCACACCTGCAGATGAGAGGGAACATTGCAGCTCACACCTGGCAACTCTCCACACCCACACCTGTAGATGAGAGGGAACATTGCAGCTCACACCTGGCAACTCTCCCCACCCACACCTGTAGATGAGAGGGAACATTGCAGCTCACACCTGGCAACTCTCCCCACCCACACCTGTAGATGAGAGGGAACATTGAAGCCCACACCTGGCAACTCTCCACACCCACACCTGTAGATGAGAGGGAACATTGCAGCTCACACCTGGCTACTCTCCACACCCACACCTGTAGATGAGAGGGAACATTGCAGCTCACACCTGGCAACTCTCCCCACCCACACCTGTAGATGAGAGGGAACATTGAAGCCCACACCTGGCAACTCTCCACACCCACACCTGTAGATGAGAGGGAACATTGCAGCTCACACCTGGCAACTCTCCCCACCCACACCTGTAGATGAGAGGGAACATTGCAGCTCACACCTGGCTACTCTCCACACCCACACCTGTAGATGAGAGGGAACACTGAAGCCCACACCTGGCAACTCCTCAAACCCATCTCTTAAAGAGGAGGAGGAGGAGGGTAGTGGTGCAGAGGAGGAGGAGGGTAGTGATGCAGAGGAGGAGGAGGGTAGTGGTGCAGAGGAGGAGGAGGGTAGTGGTGCAGAGGAGGAGGAGGAGGGTAGTGGTGCAGAGGAGGAGGAGGGTAGTGGTGCAGAGGAGGAGGAGGGTGTTACGGCCCTCTCGGGGCGCAACGGGGTTCTCACTCTGATGTCGTTAGAGGAAGATATATGTATCCGTTCCCAAGCCAGTAGTGGCTATCAAGGGATGAGATCCGTGACGCAAGTAACTTAAAGGGAGTAGGGAAAGAAAGCTAAGAACTTAATATAATATAATGTTCACCATCACCATTTAAATATATAAAAGTTAAACGTACACAAGGGGAGGGGTATTAACACTTTACAAAGGGGATCAACACTGTAGTCTTCTGCTGGAGACTATGGATCCTCGAAGCTAGGTGCTGAGTCCGCGGTGCTTTCTTCGTGGCCTCAAGACGTGTCCTCTGAGAACGCCGAGCCTACCCTGGCCACAGGTCAGCCACAACACAGGTCCACTGGGGGCACCGTCGTGGAGGCCGTCAACCACACGTCCAGCAGGTCTGCTGGCAGGTACTGAGCCACCAAGGCTGGTACGGCCACTCCACGAACGATAAAAGGGGTACGCCCTAGACAGGAGTCTCGTGTGATATCACCAATCACCCTCCTGTCCTCAATACCCCAGTGGATTATCGTCTCCAACCGTCGGTCCCGGGTAAATCCTTCCACTGCCACTCCACTGGCAGGCTTAACACTCCACAGTGTTCTTCCGGGGGGACGACGTCACGACAGCTGCAGCAAACTTCACTGTATGGAGACTGGCTGCCTCGGGTAGACTCACTACACCTTCAACACAGTGGTCCCAGGTCGGCTCTGTAAGCAGACACGTCATTAATAACCGGGACACTAATACACCACACTCACAGGCTCAGATACAAACGCCCGACATATCCACTCCATAGATGGCGCTGTCTTCGGAGCACCACCTCACCAGAGGTCAGGAGCGGCGGTGTTGAGCGCTGAACCAGACTGGAAACTGGTCCTCGAGGCCAGTACACGCTGTCCTCACTAGGTGTCGTCGTTCGTTTGGCGGGAGTTTCGGGAGCTGACCCACAGATGGCGTGTTTGTCACTGCTCCAGGCTAGGACGCTGGATCCGGGTTCGTAACAGAGGGTAGTGGTGCAGAGGAGGAGGAGGAGTAGGGTAGTGCTGCAGAGGAGGAGGAGGAAGGTAGATGTGCAGAAGAGGAGGGTAGTGGTGCAGAGGAGGAGGAGGGTAGTGGTGCAGAGGAGGAGGAGGGTAGTGGAGCAGAGGAGGAGGAGGCTAGTGGTGCAGAAGAGGAGGGTAGTGGTGCAGGGAAGGAGGAGGGTAGTGGTGCAAAGGAGGAGGGTAGTGGTGCAAAGGAGGAGGGTACTGATGCAGAGGAGGAGGAGGGTAGTGGTGCAGAGGAGGAGGAGGGTAATGGTGCAGAGAAGGAGGAGGGTAGTGGTGCAGAGGAGGAGGAGGAGGGGTAGTGGTGCAGAGGAGGAGGAGGGTAGTGGTGCAGAGGAGGAGGAGGGTAGTGGTGCAGAGGAGTAGGAGGGTAGTGGAGCAGAGGAGGAGGAGGGTAGTGGTGCAGAGGAGGGAGGGTAGTGGTGCAAAGGAAGAGGGTAGTGGTACAGAGGAGGGTAGTGGTACAGAGGAGGGTAGTGGTGCAGAGGAGGACGAGGGTAGTGGTGCAGAGGAGGAGGGTAGTGGTGCAGAGGAGGAGGAGGGTAGTAGTGCAGAGAAGGAGGAGGAGGGTAGTGGTGCAGAGGAGGAGGGTAGTGGTGCAGAGGAGGAGGAGCGTAGTGGTGCAGAGGAGGAGGGTAGTGGTGCAGAGGAGGGAGGAGGGTAGTGGTGCAGAGGAGGAGGAGGGTAGTGGTGCAGAGGAGGAGGATAGTGGTGCAGAGGAGGAGGAGGGTAGTAGTGCAGAGAAGGAGGAGGAGGGTAGTGGTGCAGAGGAGGAGGGTAGTGGTGCAGAGGAGGAGGAGGAGGGTAGTGGTGCAGAGGAGGAGGAGGAGGGTAGTGGTGCAGAGGAGGAGGAGGTGGGTAGTAGTGCAGAGAAGGAGGAGGAGGGAAGTGGTGCAGAGGAGGAGGGTAGGGGTGCGGAGGAGGAGGAGGAGGGTAGTGGTGCAGAGGAGGAGGAGGAGGGTAGTGGTGCAGAGGAGGAGGAGGAGGGTAGTAGTGCAGAGAAGGAGGAGGAGGGTAGTTGTGCAGAGGAAGAGGGTAGTGGTGCAGAGGAGGAGGATGGTAGTGATGCAGAGGAGGAGGAGGGTAGTGGTGCAAAGGAGGAGGGTAGTGGTGCAGATGAGGAGGAGGGTAGTGATGCAGAGGAGGAGGGTAGTGGTGCAGAGGAGGAGGAGGGTAGTGATGCAGAGGAAGAGGGTAGTGGTGCAGAGGAGGAGGGTAGTGGTGCAGAGAAGGAGGGTAGGGGTGCAGAGGAGGAGGAGGGTAGTGGTGCAGAGGAGGAGGGTAGTAGTGCAGAGGAGGAGGAGGGTAGTGTTGCTGAAGAGGAGGGTAGTTGTGCAGAGGAGGATGAGGGTAGTGCTGCAGAGGAGGAGGAGGATAGTGGTGCAGAGGAAGAGGAGGGTAATGATGCAGAGGAGGAGGGTTTGGTGCAGAGGAGAAGAGGAGGGTAGTAGTGCAGAAGATGAGGAAGAGGAGGGTAGTGGTGCAGAGGAGGAGGAGGGTAGTGTCATCACGCTCCACCACTTCCCTTCACTACTCTCCATTACTGTCACACACCACTCTCCACCACTGTCACACACCACTCTCCACCACTGTCACACACCACTCTCCACCACTGTCACACACCACTCTCCACCACTGTCACACACCACTCTCCACCACTGTCACACACCACTCTCCACCACTGTCACACACCACTCTCCACCACTGTCACACACCACTCTCCACCACTGTCACACACCACTCACCACCACTGTCACACACCACTCTCCACCACTGTCACACACCACTCTCCACCACTGTCACACACCACTCTCCACCACTGTCACACACCACTCTCCACCACTGTCACACACCACTCTCCACCACTGTCACACACCACTCTCCACCACTGTCACACACCACTCTCCACCACTGTCACACACCACTCTCCACCACTGTCACACACCACTCTCCACCACTGTCACACACCACTCTCCACCACTGTCACACACCACTCTCCACCACTGTCACACACCACTCTCCACCACTGTCACACACCACTCTCCACCACTGTCACACACCACTCTCCATCACTGCACACACCACTCTCCACCACTGTCACACACCACTCTCCACCACTACCACACACCACTCTCCACCACTGTCACACACCACTCTCCACCACTGTCACACACCACTCTCCACCACTGTCACACACCACTCTCCACCACTGTCACACACCACTCTCCCCACTGTCACACACCACTCTCCACCACTGTCACACACCACTCTCCACCACTGTCACACACCACTCTCCACCACTGTCACACACCACTCTCCACCACTGTCACACACCACTCTCCACCACTGTCACACACCACTCTCCATCACTGCCACACACCACTCTCCACCACTGTCACACACCACTCTCCACCACTACCACACACCACTCTCCACCACTGTCACACACCACTCCCCACCACTGTCACACACCACTCTCCACCACTGTCACACACCACTCTCCACCACTGTCACACACCACTCTCCACCACTGTCACACACCACTCTCCACCACTGTCACACACCACTCTCCACCACTGTCACACACCACTCTCCACCACTGTCACACACCACTCTCCACCACTGTCACACACCACTCTCCACCACTGTCACACACCACTCTCCACCACTGTCACACACCACTCTCCACCACTGTCACACACCACTCTCCACCACTGTCACACACCACTCTCCACCACTGTCACACACCACTCTCCACCACTGTCACACACCACTCTCCACCACTGTCACACACCACTCTCCACCACTGTCACACACCACTCTCCACCACTGTCACACACCACTCTCCACCACTGTCACACACCACTCTCCACCACTGTCACACACCACTCTCCACCACTGTCACACACCACTCTCCACCACTGTCACACACCACTCTCCACCACTGTCACACACCACTCTCCACCACTGTCACACACCACTCTCCACCACTGTCACACACCACTCTCCACCACTGTCACACACCACTCTCCACCACTGTCACACACCACTCTCCACCACTGTCACACACCACTCTCCACCACTGTCACACACCACTCTCCACCACTGTCACACACCACTCTCCACCACTGTCACACACCACTCTCCACCACTGTCACACACCACTCTCCATCACTGCCACACACCACTCTCCACCACTGTCACACACCACTCTCCACCACTACCACACACCACTCTCCACCACTGTCACACACCACTCTCCACCACTGTCACACACCACTCTCCACCACTGTCACACACCACTCTCCACCACTGTCACACACCACTCTCCACCACTGTCACACTCCACTCTCCACCACTGTCACACACCACTCTCCACCACTGTCACACACCACTCTCCACCACTGTCACACACCACTCTCCACCACTGTCACACACCACTCACCACCACTGTCACACACCACTCTCCACCACTGTCACACACCACTCTCCATCACTGCCACACACCACTCTCCACCACTGTCACACACCACTCTCCACCACTACCACACACCACTCTCCACCACTGTCACACACCACTCTCCACCACTGTCACACACCACTCTCCACCACTGTCACACACCACTCTCCACCACTGTCACACACCACTCTCCACCACTGTCACACACCACTCTCCACCACTGTCACACACCACTCTCCACCACTGTCACACACCACTCTCCACCACTGTCCACACACCACTCTCCACCACTGTCACACACCACTCTCCACCACTGTCACACACCACTCTCCACCACTGTCACACACCACTCTCCACCACTGTCACACACCACTCTCCACCACTGTCACACACCACTCTCCACCACTGTCACACACCACTCTCCACCACTGTCACACACCACTCTCCACCACTGTCACACACCA
>NC_091195.1:1953928-2007591 GCF_040958095.1 Procambarus clarkii | reverse complement strand
TAGACGGTAATTCCACTACAAGTTACGTTTTCTATGGGTAACTTGTTTATACAACACAGCTATTATCTGTATTGATTATTAAATGTGGTGTCGGATTTTCCGACATAATTCCCCAGGGGCTGCTCACGGGTCGAAGTCCTAATTAGAACAGACGAACACCGATACTCCTCCTTCGAATTATTAGATTAATTTGATGTTAGTAGTTAGTAATCACACATTTGTGCGTCTGTTCGTACAGGACGGATGTCCCGTACTAGAATTGCAGGGGTTAGAAGTCTAATGCGATTTCATTTCCCTGTCAACTCTTGAAAGGCTAATATTCAAGCCTTATTACATATTATTTAACCCAGAAGACTGGATGTGATCAAGTACTACAGTCAAGTATGATTCAGGAACTGCAGTGAGATCAGTGATATTAGATATAACTTGAAGTTTCTTCAGGTAACTGGTCACTGATATATAAACACTGAGGCCCATGGAATACATCTTGATAAATAATAAATGTATCAAATCAGTCATCAGATTTATTGGGGTTTAATTTAGTTAATTGTTTCAGAAGATTGAATAGCTCATCATTAAAGTAAAGTATGGTTCTGAGACTGCAGTGGGTTCAGTGACATTGGTCGCAGTGACTTGTAGCTGTTTTAGGCTACTGTTCACTGATTTGCCACTGAGGCCTCATGAACTCTTCTTCAGCTTTAAATGATGATACTAACATCAACCTCTGTTGGTATAGTCAGCTGTAATCTCCTTAGTATAATGCTACTGGAGAAATATAATCAGCTGACAAATTTAGATTTCTACTGGTATTGTTTATCTGCAGGCATAGGTCTCCTCAGGCTTGATACTGGGCCTGAGAGTAATTTACCTCCTGCAGAGTTTAACATGGTTATACCCTGATATTTAGTAGGGCTACCAATGAATCGATGGCAATAGTCTGTCCCTACAAGGAGACCGAAGTCGTTGAGGTGATCAGACTTAATATTATCTGCCAATTTTATTCCTCTATTTCTCAGGAATTTGGCGTTTGCTCGCAGACCTTGAACTTGTAGGTCTACTGGTATTTTGTCCACCACAATGGCTTGTACTCGACAGACGTACCTGCCTAAGCGTACTGATGGTTGTACCACCTGGTAGACTTGAGGTCCTGCATCTGTTACAAACCCTGAGATGTTGAATGACGTCTGGGCTACAGGCCTTAATTGTAGTTCATCTGCCAGCCTTTTAGTGATATATGTTCTCTGGGGTCCTTGGTCAAACAACCCACGGGTATGGACCTTGGCCCTCTTATTCAGGATGGTAATTTGGGCAGTAGGCAAAGTCGTATTACCTTTAGACTTTGCCGATTGGACACTCTTTGTTTGTTGCACCTTGCAGTACTGTACTGTGGTGGGAATGCTATCTTCCACCTTGGGGTTTGGAGACGTTGTTTTGGTGTCTCTGCACAATGCTGCATGGTGCTGACCTTTGTTACACCTATTACAGGTGTGTAATTGGGTATCACAGTCCTTGATGTTATGTTTCCTGAGGCACCTCGTGCAATGTTGCAAATCTTTGAGTCGCTCAACACGGGCGTCACTATCAGGAAAATTAGAGCAGTGGTACATTGAATGTTTCTCATTGCAGAACAAACATGTTCCATAGCTTCCTGTACCCTTTGGTGTCATGTTCTTGGGTGACACAGTAACTATAGGCTTGGAGGGTCCCACTGCATATACGCCCACACTGCCACTGTTCCACTTTGGTGTTGAATTATATTGTCTAGATTGATTTGGAGTACCTTTGGTACTCTGTGGTTTACTATTATTGGTTTCTGAGGGTTTACTTGGTGGTTTTAATTTGTCATGTGTTCGTAATTGATGAACTACTGACTTTAAACCTTCAGACATTTCATTCATGGATAAGATACTTTTATTGTAATGAGCACTCATTTGTCTCAATATGTCCCTAGGTATTTTCTCCTGGACAATTATTTTCAAGACCCACTCAGCCCCGTTTGTATCTGCTGTCAGGCTGAGGGCATTGATCAATGATTCTACCTCCAGCTTGAAGACTTGGAGTGAATCAGCTGAAGCCTCCGGTGGGGGTAAATGCAACAGCTCATGAACTAAATGTGATGTTCTTACTTCTGGATCAGCATAATTATCCTTGAGGAGTTTTACTGCCAGATCATAGCCGTCATTAGTTAATCTCAGATGGGATACTACTGTTTTAGCCTCACCTGATAATTGGCCTTGCAAATAAGAGAATTTACTACTCTTTGGTAAAGATTGTTTTGAGTCTACAAGGTCAACGAATTTGTTCCAAAATTCGTCCCAATCTTCCTCATCTTTTCCTGAGAAAGTGGGTAAATTAATTGGAGGGAGTCGAGCTTCTGCTTGACTCGTATTAGATGCAACTGTTGTTGTTGTTGCTGTTGCCTTGTTCTGGGCAATTAATTTGACATAAGGCTGTAACGTGGCCTGAGTGTGATCTTCATAATTCGCAAGATCAACCATAATGTCGTCTATTTCTGTTTCTGATAAATTAGTGTTGGCAAGTTCAGCCACATATGTTGCTATTTGGCATTTGATTTGCTCAAATTTACCTGCAGCTGCTTGATAATAGCTTTCCAGGTCAGCATAATCAACTGTTGATTGTTGTGACAAATCTTCACATTTCTTGATCTGTCTTGTTAAGTGGCCTTTAAGACCTGCAAGGGTTCTTTTCATTCTCCCTGCATTATCCATACTGGCTAGTTGGTGAAGCCTTGTGGGGCTTGTACTTGGGCTGCTCATAATACTGAACAAGCTCTAATGGTAGCCTAGGGTAAATTCTGCACTCACTAGGCAATAATCCTACCTCTACTAGAGGTTAGCACTTAAAATTAATACACATTATATATATACAATCATCCACACTAATGATTTGAGTGATAAACCAGTGTCACTGGACAACCCGTTCTCGCAAATTTAATAAGTCAATATTGACTTATTAAATATGTGCATAGGTGACATACTTAACATAATAGATACCCTTAAAAAGATTCATAGAAAACACCGACCTTACCTAACCTTGTTAGTATCTTAAGATAAGCATCTTATTGCTTCGTAATTACAATTATTACCTAACCTATAATAGATATACGTTAAGTAATAATTGTAATTACGAAGCAATAAGATGCTTATCTTAAGATACTAACAAAGTTAGGTAAGGTCGGTGTTTTCTATGAATCTTTTTAGGGGTATCTATTATGTTTAGTATATCACCTATGCACGTAGTTAATAAGTCAATATTGACTTTACGAATTTGCGAGAACGGGTTGCACTGGAAGTACCTTTAGGTTAGCTCTTCTATATCACCCTAGGATGGTAGAGACACTAATTAATCACTCAAAGGTGTAATGATCATAAGTAAATTATTATATATACAACTCAACTCGAGTTGATAAAAATTACACCCAAAATAGGGTCTGCACCATTCATTAATGGTGTTAAGTTGATCAATATAGTACAACTGACTATGGTAATAATGGGACTAGGATGAACGATAATAGTTCAACTAGTCAATGGTTTTATCCTACCCTGTTGTGGGTTGGCAATTAGTAAATATTATACTGTGATCACTAGTGCAATATATATTAAATAATTCTCTATTTTGGAGAAATAATATACACAATTATTGATAATAGCCTCTTAATTAGCCTTTATGAAACTTCTAATATTATCAAGAAGTATTAAATATTATTAGTGACCTCGCGAAATAAAGTCCACAAAATTCGTAGATAATCTCTCGCGAAATGTAACACCACGAAATCCGTGAACAATCTTGCGAGGACACAGCCACTAATTTGGCTGGCTTCTATATTAGCGCTGTCATTTCACGAAATAACACGCCACCAAATATCTGTGGGTGTGCATGAAACCGCTGACGAAGCTGAACTCGGCTGAGGGGGGCTCCTGAGCTCCCTCGAGGCTACGCTGCCGTCTTTGACTGGCTTTGTTTAAATCACACTGCACTAGTATATTTAATGAATCCACTGGTTAACTGGTTCATCCGGTACTAAGATGACCAAATGTGGGTTCAAAGGATCAAATAATCCGTCATCCGGTTCGAAGGACCAAATAATGTGGGAACCTACCTGTGAGATTTATATTTACGTTAATTTATATACTTCGATAGCAATTTGTATAATGTTAAGTGGACTGTATTTCTGCAATAATCTCAATCTCACAAATCGATCCTCTACACATTAGGGGGGGTTTATTAGTTTATATATATGCAGCCAATCAAACTACAGAATTAACTACATACATTGAAAAGGTTCCTTATCTTAATTGTACAGCAGGTATAACCAGGATGTAGACCACATTTTCCCTCTTTGAGGTAGCTTCCACGTGCTGGTAACTGATGCACAAACATGCTTCCTCGTCTTGACCTGTTAAAAGTGCGCTAGCTGTGAAGCCAGATACCTATATATGACAAGCTATATCAGAGAAAACTGTACATGGAACATTGAAGACCTGGCTTAATTACCTTTAGTTTGAGGCTTCCACGTGCTCTAACCGGGTCACCCTATATAATGACATTAATGGCCACTAATGATAGATAATGGGTTTCGGAAAGAACACTTAACTTGATTTGTAGACAGCGTGTTGATAATGGTACACTTCTGGTTTCCATAACACTACGTCCAAGTAAATTAACAGGAGCCGAATTTGCTCCCGTGTGAGCCTCTGGTCTAGTCTCAACAATGGCTGCATCTAACACTCCATACTATTGACGCCTGGCCGACATTGTCCAGATATGATAGGAGCCAAATTTGCTCCACACGTCTCGGAGGTGACAAAACAAAGGCTCCCTCCTTCCCCACTCTGACGCCTGGCTTACATTGTCCACATGTCAGAAAGTGATAGAAGGGTCACATTTACTCTACTTTAATATTGATAATTAAGTTAATTTATATAAGATGTTTTTATGATGGTAAAGTCCAAAGACTAATGTATTTAAGAATAATTCCCAGCAGAATAGCTGGTGAATTATAATAGTATGTGGTGATGATATCCCGTTTTCTTTAGACGGTAATTCCACTACAAGTTACGTTTTCTATGGGTAACTTGTTTATACAACACAGCTATTATCTGTATGATTATTAAATGGTGTCGGATTTTCCGACATAATTCCCCAGGGGCTGCTCACGGGTCGAAGTCCTAATTAGAACAGACGAACACCGATACTCCTCCTTCGAATTATTAGATTAATTTGATGTTAGTAGTTAGTAATCACACATTTGTGCGTCTGTTCGTACAGGACGGATGTCCCGTACTAGAGTTGCAGGGGTTAGAAGTCTAATGCGATTTCATTTCCCTGTCAACTCTTGAAAGGCTAATATTCAAGCCTTATTACATATTATTTAACCCAGAAGACTGGATGTGATCAAGTACTACAGTCAAGTATGATTCAGGAACTGCAGTGAGATCAGTGATATTAGATATAACTTGAAGTTTCTTCAGGTAACTGGTCACTGATATATAAACACTGAGGCCCATGGAATACATCTTGATTAAATAATAAATGTATCAAATCAGTCATCAGATTTATTGGGGTTTAATTTAGTTAATTGTTTCAGAAGATTGAATAGCTCATCATTAAAGTAAAGTATGGTTCTGAGACTGCAGTGGGTTCAGTGACATTGGTCGCAGTGACTTGTAGCTGTTTTAGGCTACTGTTCACTGATTTGCCACTGAGGCCTCATGAACTCTTCTTCAGCTTTAAATGATGATACTAACATCAACCTCTGTTGGTATAGTCAGCTGTAATCTCCTTAGTATAATGCTACTGGAGAAATATAATCAGCTGACAAATTTAGATTTCTACTGGTATTGTTTATCTGCAGGCATAGGTCTCCTCAGGCTTGATACTGGGCCTGAGAGTAATTTACCTCCTGCAGAGTTTAACATGGTTATACCCTGATATTTAGTAGGGCTACCAATGAATCGATGGCAATAGTCTGTCCCTACAAGGAGACCGAAGTCGTTGAGGTGATCAGACTTAATATTATCTGCCAATTTTATTCCTCTATTTCTCAGGAATTTGGCTGTTGCTCGCAGACCTTGAACTTGTAGGTCTACTGGTATTTTGTCCACCACAATGGCTTGTACTCGACAGACGTACCTGCCTAAGCGTACTGATGGTTGTACCACCTGGTAGACTTGAGGTCCTGCATCTGTTACAAACCCTGAGATGTTGAATGACGTCTGGGCTACAGGCCTTAATTGTAGTTCATCTGCCAGCCTTTTAGTGATATATGTTCTCTGGGATCCTTGGTCAAACAACCCACGGGTATGGACCTTGGCCCTCTTATTCAGGATGGTAATTTGGGCAGTAGGCAAAGTCGTATTACCTTTAGACTTTGCCGATTGGACACTCTTTGTTTGTTGCACCTTGCAGTACTGTACTGTGGTGGGAATGCTATCTTCCACCTTGGGGTTTGGAGACGTTGTTTTGGTGTCTCTGCACAATGCTGCATGGTGCTGACCTTTGTTACACCTATTACAGGTGTGTAATTGGGTATCACAGTCCTTGATGTTATGTTTCCTGAGGCACCTCGTGCAATGTTGCAAATCTTTGAGTCGCTCAACACGGGCGTCACTATCAGGAAAATTAGAGCAGTGGTACATTGAATGTTTCTCATTGCAGAACAAACATGTTCCATAGCTTCCTGTACCCTTTGGTGTCATGTTCTTGGGTGACACAGTAACTATAGGCTTGGAGGGTCCCACTGCATATACGCCCACACTGCCACTGTTCCACTTTGGTGTTGAATTATATTGTCTAGATTGATTTGGAGTACCTTTGGTACTCTGTGGTTTACTATTATTGGTTTCTGAGGGTTTACTTGGTGGTTTTAATTTGTCATGTGTTCGTAATTGATGAACTACTGACTTTAAACCTTCAGACATTTCATTCATGGATAAGATACTTTTATTGTAATGAGCACTCATTTGTCTCAATATGTCCCTAGGTATTTTCTCCTGGACAATTATTTTCAAGACCCACTCAGCCCCGTTTGTATCTGCTGTCAGGCTGAGGGCATTGATCAATGATTCTACCTCCAGCTTGAAGACTTGGAGTGAATCAGCTGAAGCCTCCGGTGGGGGTAAATGCAACAGCTCATGAACTAAATGTGATGTTCTTACTTCTGGATCAGCATAATTATCCTTGAGGAGTTTTACTGCCAGATCATAGCCGTCATTAGTTAATCTCAGATGGGATACTACTGTTTTAGCCTCACCTGATAATTGGCCTTGCAAATAAGAGAATTTACTACTCTTTGGTAAAGATTGTTTTGAGTCTACAAGGTCAACGAATTTGTTCCAAAATTCGTCCCAATCTTCCTCATCTTTTCCTGAGAAAGTGGGTAAATTAATTGGAGGGAGTCGAGCTTCTGCTTGACTCGTATTAGATGCAACTGTTGTTGTTGTTGCTGTTGCCTTGTTCTGGGCAATTAATTTGACATAAGGCTGTAACGTGGCCTGAGTGTGATCTTCATAATTCGCAAGATCAACCATAATGTCGTCTATTTCTGTTTCTGATAAATTAGTGTTGGCAAGTTCAGCCACATATGTTGCTATTTGGCATTTGATTTGCTCAAATTTACCTGCAGCTGCTTGATAATAGCTTTCCAGGTCAGCATAATCAACTGTTGATTGTTGTGACAAATCTTCACATTTCTTGATCTGTCTTGTTAAGTGGCCTTTAAGACCTGCAAGGGTTCTTTTCATTCTCCCTGCATTATCCATACTGGCTAGTTGGTGAAGCCTTGTGGGGCTTGTACTTGGGCTGCTCATAATACTGAACAAGCTCTAATGGTAGCCTAGGGTAAATTCTGCACTCACTAGGCAATAATCCTACCTCTACTAGAGGTTAGCACTTAAAATTAATACACATTATATATATACAATCATCCACACTAATGATTTGAGTGATAAACCAGTGTCACTGGAAGTACCTTTAGGTTAGCTCTTCTATATCACCCTAGGATGGTAGAGACACTAATTAATCACTCAAAGGTGTAATGATCATAAGTAAATTATTATATATACAACTCAACTCGAGTTGATAAAAATTACACCCAAAATAGGGTCTGCACCATTCATTAATGGTGTTAAGTTGATCAATATAGTACAACTGACTATGGTAATAATGGGACTAGGATGAACGATAATAGTTCAACTAGTCAATGGTTTTATCCTACCCTGTTGTGGGTTGGCAATTAGTAAATATTATACTGTGATCACTAGTGCAATATATATTAAATAATTCTCTATTTTGGAGAAATAATATACACAATTATTGATAATAGCCTCTTAATTAGCCTTTATGAAACTTCTAATATTATCAAGAAGTATTAAATATTATTAGTGACCTCGCGAAATAAAGTCCACAAAATTCGTAGATAATCTCTCGCGAAATGTAACACCACGAAATCCGTGAACAATCTTGCGAGGACACAGCCACTAATTTGGCTGGCTTCTATATTAGCGCTGTCATTTCACGAAATAACACGCCACCAAATATCTGTGGGTGTGCATGAAACCGCTGACGAAGCTGAACTCGGCTGAGGGGGGCTCCTGAGCTCCCTCGAGGCTACGCTGCCGTCTTTGACTAGCTTTGTTTAAATCACACTGCACTAGTATATTTAATGAATCCACTGGTTAACTGGTTCATCCGGTACTAAGATGACCAAATGTGGGTTCAAAGGATCAAATAATCCGTCATCCGGTTCGAAGGACCAAATAATGTGGGAACCTACCTGTGAGATTTATATTTACGTTAATTTATATACTTCGATAGCAATTTGTATAATGTTAAGTGGACTGTATTTCTGCAATAATCTCAATCTCACAAATCGATCCTCTACACATTTGGGGGGGTTTATTAGTTTATATATATGCAGCCAATCAAACTACAGAATTAACTACATACATTGAAAAGGTTCCTTATCTTAATTGTACAGCAGGTATAACCAGGATGTAGACCACATTTTCCCTCTTTGAGGTAGCTTCCACGTGCTGGTAACTGATGCACAAACATGCTTCCTCGTCTTGACCTGTTAAAAGTGCGCTAGCTGTGAAGACAGATACCTATATATGACAAGCTATATCAGAGAAAACTGTACATGGAACATTGAAGACCTGGCTTAATTACCTTTAGTTTGAGGCTTCCACGTGCTCTAACCGGGTCACCCTATATAATGACATTAATGGCCACTAATGATAGATAATGGGTTTCGGAAAGAACACTTAACTTGATTTGTAGACAGCGTGTTGATAATGGTACACTTCTGGTTTCCATAACACTACGTCCAAGTAAATTAACAGGAGCCGAATTTGCTCCCGTGTGAGCCTCTGGTCTAGTCTCAACAATGGCTGCATCTAACACTCCATACTATTGACGCCTGGCCGACATTGTCCAGATATGATAGGAGCCAAATTTGCTCCACACGTCTCGGAGGTGACACAACAAAGGCTCCCTCCTTCCCCACTCTGACGCCTGGCTTACATTGTCCACATGTCAGAAAGTGATAGAAGGGTCACATTTACTCTACTTTAATATTGATAATTAAGTTAATTTATATAAGATGTTTTTATGATGGTAAAGTCCAAAGACTAATGTATTTAAGAATAATTCCCAGCAGAATAGCTGGTGAATTATAATAGTATGTGGTGATGATATCCCGTTTTCTTTAGACGGTAATTCCACTACAAGTTACGTTTTCTATGGGTAACTTGTTTATACAACACAGCTATTATCTGTATGATTATTAAATGGTGTCGGATTTTCCGACAAGGGGGACGGTGGTGTGGGGAGTGGTTAGGAGGACGAGGGGATTGTGGAATGGTGGGTGGTGGGGAGGACAAAGGGACGGGGAGGGGGGGAATGGTGGGGCGGACGATGGGACGGGGTAGTGGGGAATGGTTGGAAGGACGAGGGGATGGGACGGAGGGAATGGTGGGGAGGACTGGGAGACAGGGAAAGGTTGCTGTGGCCGGGTACAGCTAGTTGTAAATAAAATTCATCGCTAGAGCCCGGGAGAAGGCCCATGACCCCTATGAAATATGGACCTGTATGGGAGTAAATATATTCTGGGGAATGGAGTTAACTGAAATAAACGAGAGTTCTTATATAAACCAAATGAAGTCAGTTGGAGTTTTTTCCTTGAATACGAAAAAATAGCAATAAGGCATTTTCATAGTGCCAAGCATATCATATTTATATTGAGCAGCACGAATTTGTTTTTAATGTGGAAGAAGTGCCAAACAAATGTCGATTTTTAATATTTGCCTCAAGGGGCGAGTTTATTGGGCAGCGCCACTCATCCTGTGAGTGGACATACCGCCATAGCAACATGTACAACACTCCCCAATAGGAAGAAAACCCCCTGGGTTGTTCTTCTTGTCACTTGTACCCAACCCAGCTGGGACTTGTTTAACTGTCTCAAGTGAACACCTTATCAAACAAGAAGATTAACATTCGTCATCCCTAAAAATCTTACGGTCTTGCGCATCTTAACTTATCGACAAAGCACAGGGGATTGCGATCCTGGACGAGCTTGCATGCATTGGTGTCAAGGGGAGACTCATGAAATTGATTGAAGACTATCTCACAGGGAGGAAAGTCAAGGTCTGCTTCAACGGAGCAGTCTCCAGAACAATAAATATGGAACTCGGGACACCCCAAGGAGGGGTCTTAAACCCCGCACTATTTAATATACTTATGAACAATTGAAGCTTTAGAGAAGTTAGCTATGGAGGGTAGACGGGGTGAAGATGGTGGTGAAACGGGACGTGAAATGGGAAGGCCATAGAAGAAAGTAGAGAAGAGCATGAAGTATCGATGATAAATGATAGTCAGAAAAATGAACATTCTATTAGTGTTCAACTTTGTGTAGTGAAAAATGTTGAAACAAAGGTTAAAGTAAAACGTGATTTGTTGTTTGCATGTAGGTCCATCCTAACCAGTCCACATACTTCGGTTACCTTGGTGTGTTGTACAGGCTCCAGTGTCAGGTTAGGTCTGCTCTGGTAGGTTTCGACGGGTTTCTTCGGCTGGGTCCTCCTTGCTTGTCGGGTCGTGGGTGCAGGGTTGTAGACCTGCTCGGACGAGGTTTTCCTTGATGGACTTACCTCGCCTCGACGCAATCATTAGTAGATTTTGCGGGACATTCTCTCCTGAAGGGTGATCACTGTATGTCTCCCTCATCCAGGTCCATACGTCTGTAAGTTTATGTTTTAGTTTCCCGCGAAACTAGGAAAGAACAGGATAGGGAGGATCCATCTCCTATTTTCCAACCGTGGAGCCGGGGAACTGAGAAGTTCTTCTCTGGTATTTCTGGGCTTATGAATAAGTACATATGTGGTATATTCTTAGGTTAATTTTTTTTAAAGGGCACTAACTCTTCCTCCTGATGATTGATTGATAAAGATTAAGCCACCCAAAAGGTGGCACGGGCATGAATAGCCCGTAGGGGTGGCCCTTTTGAGCCATTACCAGTATTAAGAGCAGATACTGGAGATCTGTGGAGGGTGCGACTGCACCCTGCGTGACGGGGCATGTCTCCCATCCTGAGCTGTTATACACAAGTTTTAAATATTAGGAATTTCTTTTTAGTTCTATTAAACAGAAAATTTTATACAAAATTTGACATTATCCTGAGCTACTTTACAATTTATTTAAATATTTTAGTTTTGTTTTATTATTTTTATAAAACTGTAATATCAATATAGGTATACGTTAAGTACTAATTGTAATTAAGAAGCAAGAAATGCTATCTTAACATGCCAAGAAGGTTAGGTTAGGGTCTTGGTTTTTCTCCTCAGCTTTTCAGGTAAACTCAAATATTCACAATAAATTAGTATATCGCATCTGTACTTATTCATAAGCAAAATATTGACTATAAGCAAGTGCGAGAACAGGTTGTAAACTGTTGGTTCAGCGTTTCCTGAGAGAAACCTCTGTGCATAAACATCTGCCACAGGTCGTCTAGCTTAGGGTAGAGGGTTTCATCCTGGCTGTTTATTCTTTTAAGGCATAGTCCTAGTGAGAAGGGTAATGGTTTCTTTAGGGCTAGCAGATGGTCCTAAACTTCAGGTATGTGTGAAGGTTCGTAGGTTTGTAATACACCTTTGTGTTCAGGTGTCGGGTTGTCTCGTCCAACGTACCCCGAGGTGTCCAGGAAATTTATTATGGGGTCGTCCGTGTTCTAGGGTAAATTTGTGTATCCGTGGTCTGTGTTCACCCAAGCAAAGAAGCCCTCTAGACATGGGAATCCGCCTACCATGATTCCAAAGATATCGGCTATATATCTGCAGTACACTGCTGGGCGTCTTCTCTGTGGGATCTGTCCCTTACAAATACTACATGCATAAAGATGTCAGCAATAGCTACACTACTGAACGCATCCTTAAGCAGTTGCTCTTCGTCTGTCTATATGCCTTGCCATCAAATTGTGTCCTCATTACATGGAGTATGTAATTCCAGTGTGTCCCTCATTACATGGAGTATGTAATTCCAGTGTGTCCCTCATTACATGGAGTATGTAATTCCAGTGTGTCCCTCATTACATGGAGTAAGGATACTTCTAATAACTGTCTAAGAGGCGTCCTCCATACTCCTGCGTATCGTAGTTGTTGTGTAATTCTGTGACTGTTTTCATCAAAGAAAGTTGCTACCACTTTGGCTGTCTCTCTCTGTGGTATGTTCGGGTAGATAGAACTATCAGGAGAAAGCGTTGTTGTTATTGTTTTAGATTCAGCTACTTAGAACCAATAAGTTCCAAGCAGCACGTGCTATGGTAAGCCCGTAAGTGGAGGCTCTTTGGAACCATTATCTGTATCAATGGCTGATTCTATGATGGAGGGGGGATTCTTCTTCATGGTGGATTTCAACCTCGGAGGGCTGAAATCCACCAGTTATGGAGCTGGTGGGGTTAGTGTAGACCTGCCCTGCAGCCGCTCAGCATTGGTCTCCCCTGCCACGCTCCTGTGATCTCGTTTAGTGGTTTGTGAATCTTTGGTAGAAGACAAAGGTGTGGGATGGTTACCTTACCTACCTTGAGGTTTACCTTGAGGTGCTTCCGGGGCTTAGTGTCCCCGCGGCCCGGTCGTCGACAGGTCTCCTGGTTGGTTACATTGGTGGTAGACTAAAAGGCTATGTAGAAGTCCCCTTGCCCTTCCTTGCATGAGCCCACTATTCCCATCTCGGACTTTATTTTCACAAAGCTTGTGGTCTTGATTCCTGCTCCTTGTCTGGGCGTTCTTCAGAGCAGCGTCTTGGTTTGTGATCCAGTGGTACACCACTGTATCTGCCAGGTGTCGTTCCATTTTCCGGGTATAGTTATTCTGTCTCCAGACGACGACGGCGCCTCCATTATCAGCGGGTTTAATAACTATGTCCGTTCTCGACTTCAGTGTTGACAAGGCTCCCCACTCCTCTCGGGCAGGTTGCAATTTTGTCTGTGCTCCGTCTCCTTTTTGAGGTCCTCCTTCAGGTGGCGGATCACCTCCTTCAGCCCCACCAACATCGTTTCGTCTTGACTGGGTGGAGGTCCCTGTAGGAGAGGGATAGTTTAGGTTTTTGGGTTCCCGCTGTAACTTACATTGGTCGGGCCTTAGGGTGCTCCAGACTTGGTTGATACTGTTTTCCAAGCTGATGCCTAAGGGCTCAATGTATCCAGTCGTGTCTTGCGTGCTGGTGGGCCTATCATAAAAGTCAGTCCTCCTCTCTCTAGAAGTTTCCTCTCGTGTTAGGTTAGGGGAACTTCTGAGACGACAGTTTGCTTTAATCTTCCCTCCCTCTTGTAGTGTTCACGTTGTTTCCGTTGTTTCTCCGATCTCCATCTTTCCACTCTGTCTCAGCCAATGAGAACTATGGGATAGATCTTGAACTTGAAAATGTCCAAAGAGCTGGCAAGCTGGGGATGGAAGAGGGAAGGGAAGGATTTGGGAAAACATGAAGGATTGGGAGGTTGGGTGGAGAGTGGGGAGGACAGGGTAGTGGCCCAACCACTTTGGCTTTGTGAGTGATTATGGAGTGATATGAGTTGATATATGAATTGATGATGAGGCAAGACAGCACTCATAGATGATGGTAATTTTTTTTCTTTCAAGTACAAAATAACATATACCTAATCTACTGAAGACATTGAAGTAAATATTATTGTATTTAGAAAGTATTTTATAACAGGATAAATTTCCTACATCACCCACAATTAGATAAAATCTGGCACTTCATCTCGTCTCTTTAGCATCCACTAACCTCTTCGTCAGCTTCAAGAAGCTGTCATGTATAGAAAATTATATGTCATACAACCCTCAAATTTTACATTGTTAAAACGCAGACTTTAGCAAGTCTGAAAATTCCATTTTAGTTGTCTAAATGCAATTGATTCCACAAAGGTGAATAAGGAATCACCTTTGATTCCTACATCACCAAAAGATGGTACTTGTATTTGTGTCTTACTGTATTTCTTCTATTCTGTAATTAACCAACGGAATTAGATTTTAGTAAATTAGCTATCTAAATAAATTTCCTTGCATACTTTTACTTAAATTAATTTTATTTAAAAGTCTTAAGTAGTATAAAAGCTTAGGAAGCTCAATGTGTTAATAATTAGGCACCAACTATATCTATAAGTTTTATCTTATTTTGCTCTGGAAATTAGCTCCGTGTGTCCTCATTCTTGTCTGAACTTACATCAGTGCACACAATTATTCATCTTCACTTGACTTGAGTACAGAGGGGTAACCTGTTAGATCTACCTTTATTCTAATTCTGAATCAATCTTTTTTGTATGTAGTAATCATGGTTCCACGGACTCTTCTACTGAAGTTTAATTCTTTTAGTTATACCTCGCAACTCATCCCTCTTGGTTCTGGTATTAATATAATGATATACATCTGGACTTCCTTCAGCTTTGTGTTTAACGAGATATGGGCTGCATGCTGGAGCTTCATTATTTAAATATTGGTCTGACATACGTGATATAAAACACTCAATTATTCATGTGTTTATTTAACTATTCCTATTTCCGACTTTCTTATTTCTTCCTCTTTGTCTTTCTTTCTATATCTCCACTTCCAATAATTCTTACCTTCTTTCCTTAATTTCCCTTCTAATAGTTCCCCCTCCATAGACACTCATGCAATAGATTCCCCTCCACAAATAGTTTTCCATTTCCCCTTGCATCCCGTTCTTAGTCTCCCCTCTCCCCTGCTTCCTATAGTCTTCCCTCGTAAAGTAGCACTCTGCCAAAACTACGAAGATTAAAATTAAACATCCAGCCAGTTATGATCTAAAGGCCGGTTAATTGTTTGAAACCAGTTCTATGAGTTGCTCTCGGTAGATTGTGTGGGACCACGATTGATTGTGTGGGCTCTGAGTGGTTGTGTGGGCCTCAGTTGATTGCATGGATTCCGGTGATTGTGTGAGACCACGATTGAAAGATTAGGTTCTTATTTACAAAGTAATCTGAACCTGTTGTATAAGAGGTTCTGATCTCAATGAAGAAAAGGACCAGCTTCCTCTGAAAAAGTGACATCGATTTACACTGTAAATGAGGTTCAAGATCCCCTGTAAATGATTTCTTCAAGATTCCCTGTAAATAAAGCTTCAAGATCTCATGTGAATGATGCTTCAAGACCCTGTAAATGATGCTTCAAGATCCCCTGTAAATGATGCTTCTAGATCCCCTGTAAATGATGCTTCATGATCCCCTGTAAATGATGCTTCAAGATCCCCTGTAAATGATGCTTCATGATCCCCTGTAAATGATGCTTCAAGATTCCCTGTAAATGATGCTTCAAGATCCCCCTGAAATTGAAACTTCAGGATTCCCAGTAGATAGTTTCAAATCTCTTAGCAAATAAAGCTTCAGAATCCCTGTAAATGAAGCTTCAGAATCCACTGTAAATGAAGCTTCTGAATCCACTGTAAATAAAGCTTCAGAATCCACTGTAAATGATGCTTCAGAATTCAATGTAAGTGAAGCTTCAGGATCCCCAATAAATGAACCTTCAGGATCCCCCTGTAAATGATGCTTCAATGTAAAAGGCGGCGAGTTATAATTGGAACCTCTGGCCAACCGGACTCGCAAACTGCCCGTCTTAACACTTTCCTGGATTTTCGACTTGGAATTACGGGCGTTTTCCCTAACCGCTTGTCGGATCACGACGTAAATTTACGGTGCGGTTTAAAATATTTGTAAAAAATCCAGTTTAAATCCGATTTACTTGGGGTTTGTTTCAAACTCCGCGCCATGAAATTCCTGTTCTCTCGGGTAGGCCGCAAGTCACGTCGGCCTACTGGGTCACGTGACAGGACCATTGTTTTGTTGTCACGTGGAGCAATCGGATCTCTCTCCCCTCGGCCTCCCCTCGGCTCTCCCTCGCCCCAACCTACACAATGCAGACACAAAGAAAGTTCAGAAAAGAAAACGAGTTCACAGGGCAGATGGAACAGTTAAGACTACAGCAGGTTGTGGTGAACAAACCACAGGCAATTGTTGACTACAATAAGTTCATGAAGGGTGTTTGACCACTTTGATCAAATGGTAAAGTATTACCATTTCGCCAGGAAATGTCACAAGTGGACCAAGAAATAACATTTATTTCTTGCAAATGGCATTGCAAAACGCTTATGCATTGTACAAGGCCAACACAGATGATCGAAGGAAATTAACTCTGCTCTAGTTTCCATGAAGTTGCTATTGGTCTTTATTGAAATTTGACAAGGCAGAGTGGCCTGCAACAACTACACCATCTCCACATCTAGTTCATGCTCCAGACATAAATCATGACACTGGTCCTGTGTATCCTGCTTCTGACCCGTCAACACCTGGCCCGTCGGGTGTAAGGCGCCCTCTTTTCACGTCTACACCTAGTGCTGAAGCTGAATCTGATGAAGATAATTCATATTCCACATTAGTGTTTGAAAACAATAGTGAGAGCGACGATTCAGACAGTAGTTTATTGCCAACCCAGAGACAACAGCGACGTGTTTGTTATAGCAGAGGACTCGCCTGAACTATAAATTGAAACATGAGCTGGTAAAAATCCCCAAACGTGGCAGGTGTGAAGTGTGTTCAAAGTCGGGTATAAGGAAGGAAACTGGTATAGCGTGCAAGACATGCGATGTTCCACTTTGCGTCATACCTTGTTACACCACTTATCACAGGAAAAGGTGTATTGGGTGGACATGAAATAACCACCTACATCAGCTTCACTCCACCTAGGAACATCTGTTGAGCAACTTCAGGAATCAGTACCTGAAGGAGGTGGAGTGGAGATAAAATGCTCAACTTATTTTACTACAATCGTCTTTGCTTTGGTAAGTACACATATTGTCTTAGATTGTTTCAGTATTGTAGTCTATTTTCTTAGGAATATTTTGATACCTAAATGAGAACTGTAGCACGAAAACTAAAGTAAGTATACATGAAACAGGAGAAACTTTTTTTGTGGGTGTTGCGGGTGTGAGTTGGAGTGTCAAGAGCGGTTCCGGTTGTGTGTTTTCCGTCATCTCTACAGCTGTGAATTCCAAGGAATTGTATTTGATATGCATATGTCTGTGTAGGGAATTTTATTCCGAACACTATACAAAAAAAAAAAAACGGTGTGAAACAAGTATAAACTTGAAAACATGAGCAAAGTAAAAACTTTTGACGCTCACGGGTACAAACACGCGTAAGATTTTATTCCCAGCAAATTTATTTGATGCTGTGTTGGCCAACTCTACCCATGTTCTTATAGAACTTTCTATTGCGAACACATTGCTATAAAAATGAAATACGTAGCTCCAGAAATAATGTCAGGACAGTGAAATAAGTATAAACATTCAAAGCCCTGCATCCCAACAGTGTCGTCCCTGCTGAAATCACGGCTAACGCTTCGCCCAGTTTCCCACACTCGTGCGGGTCACCCGATACCATAATTAGACATTGATAGGCATATGTCTGGGTGGGGAATTTTATTGCGAGTTCAGTGATATCAAAATGAGCGCTGTAGGATGACTGTGAGGCTGGCAACAAACGAAAGAGTATGAACATTTACTTCCTGTTTGGGTGTCACGGCGAGTCATCTTCGTGTTTATTTACTTCGTGGTGGAATACCAAATGCTTCGGTGACATTTTATGCATATGATCTTGTAGAGAATTTTATTGCCAACGCATTGATACCAAAATGAAAAACGTAGCTTGAGAATTGAGGTTAGGAGCGTGAAAAGATTATAAACTTTTTTTGTGTTTACGCTTGAGCGCCCAGAACGCCGCGCGCACAACCCACTTGGTTTTCCAGCTAGTGCCGCGCGGCACTAAAGTGTTTCTTAATAGGAAAAGTAATTGTTTATTTACAGGAATGTTCCTCGTGACCCTCTGTCCATTGACGGGAGCCTAATAGACTTGAGACGGTCCGCAGAGATAGGGAGAAGCGGAGGAGTGGGAGAAGAAGGAAAGAAAGGGAGATAAGGAGGAATGGGGGAGACAAAGAGTGGGAGAGAGAAGTGCAGGAAAGAGAGGGTCAGCGAAAGGGAATAAGGCGAAAACAGACAAGGACATATAGATGAGGGGGTTATCTTGAGATATCGTGAGATGATTTTGAGGCTTAACGTCTCCGCGGCCCTGTCCTCGACCAGGCCTCCTTTTGTTACACACCCCCAGGAAGCAGCCCGTAGCAGCTGTCTTACTCCCAGACACTTAGCCCAACCACTTGGACTGGACGGTAGAGCGAAGGTCTCACTTCATGCAGGTCGGAGTTCAATCCCCGACCGTCCAAGTGGTTGGGCACCCATTACTTTCCCCCCGTCACATCTTAAATCCTTATTCTGACCCCTTCCAAGTGCTGTATAGTCTATTGGCTTGGCGCTTTTCCCTGATAGTTCCCTTCCCAGGTACCTATTTATTACTAGGTGAACAGGACCATCAGGGTGAAAGAAATATTTTGCCCATTTGTCTCCGTCTCTACCGGGGATCAAACCCGGAACCTCAGGACTACGAATCCGAAGCGCTGGTCCACTCAGCTGTCTCTGGGTAAAGAGAGGAACGAAAGGAAACGGAAAATGACGAGAGGTATGAAAGATGGAAAGAGAAGAAAATACGAGTGAAATTAAAGAGATAAAATGTGAAAGGCTGTCAACTAAGAGTGAATCAAAATAATGGCAAAACAGGAGAATAGTAGGAAGCACAAGCAGAACGAATATATTAGAAAGGAAGTGAGATAGAATGGAAACGCAATAATGAAATAAAAAAATCCCAACCAGAGAGAGAAGACTTCACCTTCAGTCTTTGTAGAGTAATGTGGAGGGAACTACATTCAATGTGCCCGCCAGTGGGAGCATTGTATATCTTAGGCAGAGCTGGGATCCTGATTGGCGGACGAGATGACTGTGCGCACCTTCCGCGCATGCCTGGGGGCAGAGAGAGAGAGAGAGGACAGTAGAGAACCACACCGGACCACGTGTAGACCTGCTACCCCCGCCCCTCTTACGAATTGGGTTACCCTATATTGGCCAGAATTGAGGACCTCGTCCATCCTATATCCCACGAGAAGCCGAGCATCGTTTCCACCATCTCACCGGAAGACTACAGCTCAAGGTGGGCTCCTGTCTTTGATATTATAACACATCTGTGTCTCACCACGTGATCGGTCCTACTAGCCCCTAGAAGACCGCCTCCACAAAAATAAATACGGGAGCAATCTCCCAGCCCTTCCCAGGAACAGCATCAGGAGTTTAAATTGTTTTTACACAAATGCCAGAAGCCTAGTGAATAAATTTGACTCATTATGTGCGTTTGCTGAGGCTGAAAATCCTGACATCATTGGCATCTGGGAAACATGGGACCGAGAGGACATAATAGAGGGAAAATTCTTTCTCCCAGGATACCACCCACCATTCAGAAAGGACAGAACAACAAGAGCAGGTGGGGTAATGCTACAAGTGAAAGAGGACCTAGATGCAGCCAACAATTAGAAACTGAACACCATGGGATCCTCAAATTCGGTATGGTGCAACATACTAACTCAAGATGCAAGCAAAATGACAGTGGAAATATGCTACAGGGCTGACTCAGCAGCAGCAGAGGAAGTTATGGATCTGCATAATGTGGTCAATGTTGCGTCAGAAACCGAAACCCTAATAATAGGGGACTTTAACCATGAAACCATAGATTGGGAAAATCTAACATCACAACCAGAAGGAGAACAATTTCTAGACCTTGTGCATGACTCCTTTCTTATACATCATGTGGTAGAGCCCACATTAGGTAGCAGCATTCTAGATCTTGTGCTAACTTTAGAAGAGGACATCATTGATCAAATTCAGGTGGAGGAAAAGCTAACCACTCATGAGATCACCATATTTTAAGGTGGACTACGAATATAGAAACCCACATAAAGGTAAACCATAATGAATTTCTAGATTACCATCGCAGAGACTATCAAGGAATGAGAGAACTGTGAAACATCTCCTGGAGGGAGCTGATAGGCGAACATGGCATGGAAACATCAGGGCAAAATTTCAAGAGAATTATCACAGAAATCGTTCAAAAATATGTGCCAAAAAGGAGAAAGTAAAGAAAGGGAACAAGATGAATGACACGGGACGTAAAATGAGCATTGATAACCAAGCAGAACCTCTGCTGAACGTATCAATCCACGATGAACATCATTTATTATTATTATTATTATTATTATGTGATACACAAAAAGGGCACTAAACTCGGCTACCCAGAAAATCAGATCAGCCAAAAGAAACTACGAAAGAAAACTTGCCACAAACATAAAGAAAGATACAAAATCGTTTTATGTTTATATAAGAAGTAGAAGCAAAACAAAGTACTCCGTAGGACTTCTTAATAGATGAAACTAACCGAGTTATAATGGACGACAAAAGGGCAGCAAACGCTCTAAATTAATATTTTACATCAGTGTTCATACTAGAAAGGTTAGATGACATCCCATCACCCACACAAATGTTTGAAGTAGGTAAGGGGGAATGAATTTTGGGTTTTACCCATAACATGCGACATATTCATAAAAACATTGACAAACAAAGACTCAAAAACCCCTCGTTTGGATGAAATCCAATCAAGAGTTATAAAGGAACTAGCAGAAGAACTATGACTCCCACTGAAATTAATTTTCACAAAATCTCTAGACCATAGAATAGTCCCCTCTTTAACGAAAATATGCAAATGTTCCCCATATTTGCAAAAAAGGCAGAAAGCTCAGCATAAATCTGCTGACTGATCGTGCTAAATGGGAATGAATCTGAATGGAGAAATGTGGTGAGTGGGGTGCCTTTGGGACTAATTTTGGGGCCAACCCTTTTTGTCATTTTCATTAATGACATAGATGAGAATATTACAAAACCACATCATCAAATCTGCAGATGACACAAAGACTTCTGACAAAGTGGGAAATCATAATGATATTGGAGCCTTACAAAGTGATATACATGAACGCCACAAATGATCAGAAGACTGGCAAATGCTTTTTAATATCAACAAGTGCAAGACTATGCTTTAAGATGGCTTTAAGAAGCCATCTCTGAATCGTGGAATCGCCATAGGTCCTCCAAATAATGCTGTCAGTTTCTTGATGATCCTGGTTTCGGTGCTGTGGCGATGTCGATCTGTAAGGATGTTGAGGTGTTTGTCGTTGTAGTTGTTGTTTAAGATTCACTACTTGGAACAAAAAGTTCCAAGTAGCACGGGCTATGGTGAACTCGTAGTGAACTTACCTGGCACAGAAACGGGGCTGTAACTGTGGAGGAGTTAACTCGACAGTGAAGAAGAACGTAAGAAATATTGAGAAGATTCGTGTTAGAACTATTAATCTCGCCCTTTCAGTCATATTCAACAACATATGTTTTCAAGAAAGACTGCTACGAAAATATACTAATATTAAAACGCACGACCCAGCAGCAAGAAACCAAGCCATCACGATAAAATATCGCCAAGATCTGATTCGAAATCAGATACACAAGGCAGAAAATGAGATCAACGATAGCAAAACGCAACTACTTCATGCTACAGACCAATGGAGAAATACCAACATTGACGAAGACCTCCGTACTCGAATCGACCAACATCTCGACATCCTTACAGATCGGCATCGCCACAGCACCGAAACCAGAATCATTAAGAAACTGATAGCATTATTTTGAGGACCCATGGCAATTCCACGACTCAGAGATGGCGTCTTAAACCTTCCTGGAATCAACCTCACTGAAGACCATATCACTCTCTTAAATCTGGGTATAAACTGTCACGTTATATCCAGACCAAGTGAGATGGCCCGGAAAGTAGAGTTGGAGATTCTATTGGATGACATACTCGACTTCGAGACGCAAAAGAAGATTACCACGAAAGACACCTTGCAAGCAGAACTTATTGCAGAAGGAGGAAAGACTCGAGGTAACTACAAAAGCACCATACTGTCCCCCTAGCTCAAAGCGGCAGCTAAGAGCCTTCATGAGAATAAGGAGATAGTCGTCAGGAGAGGTGACAAGTCGCCAAAATACGTTATTCTTAAAAAAGAAAAGACGAATATCTGGCAAAAAGAAACCTCATACTCTCTGACCAAACTAAATTCCAAAGGGTAACGAAGAACACTACAGCCGAATTGAAAACGAAGGTATTCAGATTGATCGAAACTGTGAACGCCAAGAAATCCGGACACCACCTGCCAAAGATTATTAAGGAATACAAACCTGGTTATGCGTATGGAAATGTCAAGACGCACAAGCCTGGAAACCCACTTCAACCAATCATCAGCCAGATACCCACACCCACATACAGACTGGCTAAGCACTCAACTGCTTGCTGACTCCTATGTACATTGTGTTTTCAGCCTGAAGTCTCCAAAGGAATTTGTTGATTTATTGCGGGGAGCACGGGCCACATGGATAAGAGCCTCGTTGGGTGTAGAATCACTATTTACCAACGTTCCAGTGGATGAAACAATCGGGATGATAGCGGATAGAGTGTATCGGGATCCGGCTTGTACTCCTCTTGACATACCAGCCAACATACTAAGGAAACAACTTCAAGCTTGTACTAAAGAGGCACCCTTCTTGAGTCTAGATGGGCACATGTATAAGCTAGGTCGCCATGGGTTCTCCCCCTAGGTGTCTAGGTGTTCTGTTTGCAAACTTCTACATGAGTACCATCGAGCAGAGGGTCTTAGTTGACATGGACTTGAAACCCACCATATACTGCAGGTATGTTGACGACATTTTTATGCAGGTACCTGATGTCAGATGTCTGCAGCAGCTGAAGGAGGCATTGGAGCAGAATTCTGTGTTGAGTTTCATGTACGAGATGAAGAATGATGGGAAGCTGCTCTTTCGACATGTATTAGCACGGAAAGGAACGGAGGCCTCCACACTGCAGCCTACACTAAGGAAACAAACAGGAATGTGCCTCATTGCCAATAATGACTGCCCAGACAGGTACAAGAGGAGTGTTGTCAACACTTACGTCGACCGGGCTCTCAGCTCAGGATGGAAGCAAGTCGATGAAGTACTCTATAGGGTGAGGCAGGTCCTAGTCAACAATGGTTTCTCTAACAGTTTTGTTGAAGACATCATAAAAAGAAAGGTGAAATGTCATGCAACCTCTGAAGAGTCAACTAACACAACACTTGTACCCAATATTGGACTGTTTTACAGGAACTTCTTTTCAAAGGCTCATAAAACGGAGAAAAGGGTTCTGAAAGACTTTACTAATAAGATCGTTATCCCTACAGACAAAAATCCGAAGTTGCAATTGACAATTTACTACAAAAACAAAAAAACGGCCAACCTACTCATTAAAAACTCCCCACACACCAAAAAGAACGCCCTGAAGGAAACCAACGTCGTCTATGCCTTCATATGCCCGCTTGGGGACTGTAAGCCTCAAAGAACTCAGTATATAGGTAAGACAACAACGTCTCTTTCTAGGTGATTAACTATGCACAAACAACAGGGCTCCATCAAGGAACATATAATCGCTTCTCACAACCAGACCATCACCAGGGAAATCTTATCAAGCAATACAGAAATCATCGATAAATACAGTGATAGCAGGAGACTCGATATCAGTGAGGCATTTAACATCAAAAAGTCAACACCAGCAATCAACAGCCAATTAATACACAACTATGTTTTGCCCACATCAAGACCCCGAACCAACGTTGAAGCAGCAAGAGGAAGTATGGGCCAATAGGCCCTCTGCAGTTACTTCCATTCTTATATTTTCATACCCAATTTATACCCATTGATTCGTGTTCTGGCATAGTTCTTTCACCTCACCCAATACTTTTGTACCATATCACCTCATACAAAACAATTATAAGTATGATGTATTTTATGTGTAAACTAAGTCTTTGAAAATGTAATAAGCATTACGAAACGCGTTCAGGAATCAGACCAGAAAAAAATGAATTTTGGAGAGTTAATTATTCAATTACCCTCGATACTGAAGAAGAACATAAGAAATATTGAGAAACAAACATAAAAATGTGCCTCAAGGGGGCTCATAACACGAAAAAAATCGGGAAAAATCGTAATATTGTGAAATATTTATGAAAATACTACGTAGTTCTGGCAACACTCTGGTGCAATCAGAATTATTTTACGATATAAATTGACGTATTTATGGTACATTTCCATGCGTAATTGTGCAGAATCCGGTGCCCTGCTGCTGTGGTGCGCCAAGAGTATTGCGTCGTACGTTCTAAACGTCAAATTTTTCGTAATAACGTCGTAAATATCGATGTATGCATAAGGAGTAAATATACACTCATTGGCAACCTTCTCATCCCTTGCTGTGCTATAGGGGAGGTCCCAGCCCCTAGTCACCTCGTGTGTCCGATAGAGTGCGGGCTGTTCTGACGCGCGCTCCATTATCGTTCCTGGAATAGCGCATTGTTGCGTCTACTGCACAAACTCTAATAAAGAGATAGTGCCAGAAGATAAGAGCAGCAAATCTGGCACTCGGTCGCCGTCTTTATCAGTAAAAGAAAGCCGCTTTAGCGCGAAGAGTAATATCCAGTGAGAGATGGTGGCGCACCACACCTCACCTCAACCTTCCTCACACACCACCTCAACCTTCCTCACACACCTCCTCAACCTTCCTCACACACCTTCCTCAACCTTCCTCACACACCTTCCTCAACCCTCCTCACACACCTTCCTAGACCTCCCTCCCTCCAACAAGCCGAGACAGGCTCCTGAGGAAGGTGATCCAGCAATCATGCAGGTGCCTACTAGTGCCCAATGCAGTGCCACATTGAGGACCCACAATTCGGACCAATGTCAATAGGTTAGTATGTTTTAGTGTTATAATTTGATAGTTGGTAATAACTGTAATATGTATGGGCAGGATATATATAAATATATATATATATATATATATATATATATATATATATATATATATATATATATATATATATATATATATATATATATATAATTTTTTTTTTTTTTTTTACAATTTTTTTCATTTTTTTTTCGTTTGTTATCAGGGGATGTGCATGGAACTTGCACACCTTGCTCAATGGATGCCTATCTGCATGGGTGCCAATTATGAACGAAATAGGTCAATGTGAAACTTAGCTACAGGTGGCCGAACTTTGATCTTATTTTACTCAGGTAAGTAATTTACAAATTCAAGGTGTTTCTCACCTTTCATTTATTAATCAATTTACATGCAAATTACACCTTATATGTAGAGTTTGTGCTTCTACAAACCTGTCGAGACATTTTAGTCCAAAGTCCATTTGTTGATTTTATAAAAATTTATAAACATCATATATTGCATATTTTTGAAAGGGTAACTTTGAATAATTATACTATTGCACTAAACACTTTTTGGCTAAAACCCCAATTTCAAATCCTTTATTACATGCTAATGTGATATCTGAGTGTTATAGAAATGATTTTAGTTGACACATGTGTTCCCTGAAACGTTTTGAAAATGTTGAAAATTCGTTGCATAATACGTTCTGTATTTTTTTTCTCCTTTTCTGTTTAGGGTGTGATGCTGCAACTTGGACCATGTGCAGCACTTCCTATAACCATTTCATAAATAAATTAATAAACAAATTGAACAACTTTTACTTTACCCGTAATAAGCCCCCTTAATGTCAACCTCTGAAGAGTCAACTAACACAACATCTGTACCCCCTATTAGACTATTTTACAGGAACTTCTTTTCCACAGCTCATTTGTTTCCTAGGAAACAAACATAGGAATGTGCCTCAATGTCAACCTCTGAAGAGTCAACTAACACAACATCTGTACCTCTATTACACTATTTTACAGGAACTTCTTTTCCACGACTCATTTGTTTCCTAGGAAACAAACATAGGAATCTGCCTCAATGCCAACAGTGACTGCCCAGACAGGTACAAGAGAAGTGTTGTCAACGCTTACGTCGACCGTGCTCTCAGCCACAGCTCAGGATGGAAGCAAGTCGATGAAGAACTCTGTAGGCAGGCGATGAGTCACAATAACGTGGCTGAAGTATGTTGACCAGACCACACACTAGAAATTGAAGGGACGACGACGTTTCGGTCCGAAAATCAATCGACTTGAGAATGGTCCAGGACGGACCGAAACGTCGTCGTCCCTTCAATTTCTAGTGTGTGGTCTGGTCAACTCTGTAGGGTAAGGCAGGTCCTAGTCAACAACAGCTTCTCCAATGGTATTGTTGAAGACATCATAAAAAGGAAGGTGAAATGCCATGCAACCTCTGAGGAGTCAACTAACTCAACACCTGTACCCCCTATTAGACTATTTTACAGAAACTTCTTTTGCACAGCTCATAAAATGAAGGAAAGGGTCCTGAAAGATATTGTTAATAGGAACGTTATCCCTACAGACAAAAATCAGAAGATTCAATTGACGATTTACTATAAAACCAAAAAAAACGCCAACCGACTCATGAAAAACTCTCCAGACACAAAGCAGAATGCCTTAAAAAAGACCAACGTCGTCTATGCATTCAAATGCCCACTTGGGGACTGTAAGCCCCAAAGAACTCAATATATAGGCAAGACAACAACATCTCTTTCCAGGCGATTAACAATGCATAAACAACAGGGCTCCATTAAGGAACATATAATCTCTTTCTATAACCAGACCATCACCAGAGAAGTCCTAACAAACAACAGAGAAATCATCGATAGATACAGCGATAGCAGGCGGCTTGACATCTGCGAGGCACTACACATCAAAAAGTCAACACCAGCAATCTACAGCCAATATATATTGTGACAGTAATCTCTTTCAAGAGAGATTTAGCCTGCTCTATCCTACATCGTGTTACTTCTATACGTCTGCGACATCAAGATACCACATTCAAGACTAGTATTAGTAGAGACAGACGTCTCTACAGGGGGTACACTACCCTACTCTCACTTTCCTTACTCCCCTCCCTCACTCACTGGCGGCACACCACCTCGTCGATCACCAAATGACCACTTCAAACCAACACTCTCCCCATTGGTGAATCAGCGACTACATGCGACTCCAGCGCCATCTGCATCGCCTATATATATAGTCTTGCACGAGCAGGTGGCCTCAGAATATTCTTGTGCTCTCGAGCTGACGCTTCTGTCTAAGCATACGTTCTGTAAATTAGTAGAGGTTTCACCCAGCCAATATTTTCAGCACCTTTAACTAATTTTTGTCTTGCTTATTGTAGAGTAACGTAATTATTATTTTATTTTATATTGTGTTTTGCCTTTGTATATTTCATGATCTGCACTGTACATAGCCAAGGGATTAGCTTTATTTTTATTTGTTTAAAGTAAATTAAAGTTTCATTATTTATAAGATTTGTTTTGCATGTTTTTCCCTTTCACTTTACCACAGGAGACGCCCGACAAGCAGTCAACATTTTGTTTTTCTCTTTTTTTTTCTAATGTGATTGGCATTTACACCAGCCATAGAGAAGACTGCCTTAACACCTACATTTCTCGTCACATTAATTGGGGCCCGTCCGGGAGTGTCTTCACAATAAGGTTTGTCTTGGAAGAACTACTCAGGTACTGATACTAGACCAATCATTTCAATTTGTGGTAAAGTGTACTTGGCTTTGTTACACGTTGCTTTTTCAATACTTTTATAACTTTCAGTAATTTTTATGGTGCTGTGTATTGTGCTTTCCGAGTGTAACATTTTTTGAGTGTTGGATGATTGTGGATTAAGGGTGTCTGGTGGCCAGTCACTCTCTTAATTGGTTATTCATCCCTCGGTGTATTCCACCTTATTCTCGTCCCTAGAATATTTTTCATTTATGGCAGATCACCCCCCCCTTTGGTACCCTGGTACTTTGGTTTGTCTTCGGGACACGTACCCTATCTTCTGCAATCTGACCGAAGGAGGATGTAGAGGGCCATAGTTCCTCTCGCACGGACTACGCTATTTAGTTGGGGCCTCATTAGCAGTTCTCGTCACCAGTTGACACTCGCACCCCTATGCGTCGGTCAGAGATTATTATACTTACACAGGCAGGGAATTGGCAATCTTTTCCAGAGCACAAAGAACGCTAATTCTGTAAGTGTCATCTAGTTAAGTAGGAAACCCCTTGCTTCTGTCCTATAGAGACCCGGCAAGGTGTCCCTACGTTTTTGGACTACCTCTCATTTTTTAAACTATCAAAGTTTCATTTATTTTAGTAGGATTTCTTGCCCTTATTCTCGTATATAAAGTGCCAGGTACAAGATTTTCCTGCATTTTGATTATTTAATCACTTAACATCTAATATTAACGTTAATTGTTTTCACATTAACGATTGAATTCCCACAAGATAGTCACCAGTTGCTACGTCATCCTGTTACTAACACTTATAATACCACAGGTATATTCTCTGGACATCTGTTTGCTATCATTCACCATGTTTCGTCTTTCCACATTCCGACAGAATCCAAATGAGGAAGTGAGCACACTAGTTCGTGCAACCAAGGCGGAGATGCCAACTCTAGTAGCTGAGTATAACCTTACAGCCCCAATTGGAGCTACTAAAACTGATCTGCACAACCTTATCCTGGACCACTTATTGGACAATATGATGCTATTACTCCTGAATCTAATGAACATTACTTAATTGCAGACAAGAACGCCTTGGCAGCCATGAAATTGAAACTAGAAATCGCTAACGCCGAACGTGAACGCCAGAAAGAAGCTCTTCAGCTCCAGAAAGAAGCTCTTCAGCTCCAGAAAGAAGCTCTTCAGCTCCAGAAAGAAGCTCTTCAGCTCCAGAAAGAAGCTCTTCAGCTCCAGAAAGAAGCTCTTCAGCTCAAGAAAGAAGCTCTTCAGCTCCAGAAAGAAGCTCTTGAATTAAAGGAACGCGAGGCTTCCCTGCATAAAGAAAAACTCGAGTTAGAGTCCAACCTTGGGAAGAAAAAGGCCGCATTTCAACTAGAGGCCGCAGAAAAAACAAGCTGACATCATTGTAGAACAGAAAAGAAGGGAAGTGGAATTGGAAAAGACACGCCAACCACAAACGGCCAGTCCTCCAGTAAGCTTTAGCATCTCCCAGGCAAGTAAGTTAATGCCACCATTCGTTGAGACAAAGATAGACGTGTTTTTTACTACTTTTGAGGCCATAGCTAAAAAACTTAACTGGTCTGAAGAACAGTGGTCTATACTTCTCAGAGTGCATCTCACACTCTGCGGTTAGAGCTGCGGTTACTCTCAGTACCTTAGCGTCTGAGAATGACTAAAAGACCCTAAAGCAAGCCGTTCTAGACGCCTACCTTCTCTCCACCGAAAGCTACAGACGAAGATTCCGTGATTATCTAAAGGCAAGTGCTACCACCTATTTAGAATTTGCCAATACTAAGAAAAGATAATTCATGAAATGGCTGGAAGCAGCCCATGTTTCTACATTTTCAGAACGTGTCAACCTCATTCTAGTCGAGGAATTCTTTCGACGTGTTCCTACTTCCATCCGTCTTCTCTTGGCAGACAAAGAGGAAACCGACCTCATCAGATGTGCGAAGTCGGCTGACACCTACAGTCTTATACACAGGTTGACAGCTGACACATCTTCTAGTAAGAAGTCTTGGTCTAATTATGACAAAGTGAGTACTAATCAAGCAACCTCTCAATTATATTGTAGGTATTGCAAGCTCTATGGACATAGATAAATGTGGAAAAGCCCAATACAAAGGCTATAGTGAAACTCCTAAACCCAAACCGACTCTTCCTAATCCCGGTAAGCCTGTGATGAATGTTGGTGTTCCTGTTAATGATCTTTCTCTCTTCAGCAAACACCTGTACCCTGGAACTGTCTCTGCCAACGGTACAGATTCGGAGGGATGTTTCAAAGTGAAGATCTTGAGGGACACAGCTGCTCTTCAGTCTATAATTTTGAAATCGGCTGTGCCTAACATCACCTACACAAGGGAGACGGTCCTTATCACTGACCTCACTGCTACCACTCCATATCCACTCGCCAGAGTCCACCTGGATTGTCCTTTCGTACAAGGTGAAGTTCAAATCGCCATCTGGGAAAAGCCTTTTCCCATGTCAGGGGTACAACTTCTCCTGGGCAACGACTTGGACGAAGATCTACAACTTTCCAACTTGATAATCATGGACAGCCCCCAGGTATGTGACTCTGACGTGGAAAACCCCATCCTGAAGTATATTCCAGCAGAGGTCCAGGAAAGTGATGACGTCTCTCCTCTGGTTTTGGTGACAACCCGTGTGCAAGCTGCACGCCCGCAAACAGCTTACTCTGCTTCAACAGCTGTCCCTCAAGACCATCAGAATCTACCACGGAATCTCACTATGTTGGAGTTCCGTAAGTTGCAGAGGAAGGATACCTCATTAACACCATTATTCTTCCTGGCCGAGACTCAATCTGATAGTATTCCTGGGTTCTTTATAGAGAACCAGTTGCTCTACCGCAGGTACCGACCCAGTAAACTAACGGAGGATGACGATTGGGCTAATGTCGACCAACTAGTCGTTCCCACCAGCCTACGGCCTGATATTCTACACCTGGCCCATGGAGCGCTTTCTCACTACGGTTTTAATTAGACCTAACACGCCATCAGACAAGACCAGGTATGATTATGGATGTAAAAACTTATGTACAACAGTGTCACACATGTCAGATGGCAGGAAAACCTAACATCTCTATTCCCAAGGCTCCTTTAATTCCTATCCCGGTGCCTTTGGAACCCTTTCACAGACTCATCATAGACTGTGTTGGTCCTTTACCCCGGACCAGTTCTGGCAACGCTTATATACTAACCATCCTGTGTCCAGCTACCAGATTCCCCATAGCAGTTCCTGTAAAGAACATTACGGCTGCTACTGTGGTGAAGCAACTGTTGAAGATCTTTACACAATACAGATTTCCTCGGGAGATTCAAAGTGACTGTGGCACCAACTTCACCAATGATCTCTTCAAGAAGACACTGGAAGAACTCGACAATATTCAGGTATTGTCCAGCCCCTATCATCCTGCTTCACAGGGTTCTCTTGAATGTAGTCACCAAACTATAAAATCCCTCCTTAAGAAATTTTGCAATGAAACTATGAAAGACAGAGATAAACAACTTGACATCATCATGTGCATTTTCAGAAGTCTCTCAAATGAGTTTCTAGGAGTGTCTCTTTATGAGATGCTCTACGGACATAAGTGCCGTACTCCTCTTAAAGCTTTTAAAGACTCTCTACGTAATGCCACCTTCAGTGACCCTCAGCATGTGCCCCCAGTTTCTTCAAAACTTAAAGCACATTCTATAGAGTACATAAATTTGCCAACGATAATTTATTAAAAACTCAAGATAGGATGAAGACTCATTTTGACAAACGCAGTAAAATCAGGAAATTTAAAGCAGGAGACTTCATTTTAGCATATTTTCCGATCCCTGGTTCTCTATTGCAAAATAAGTTTTCAGGACCCTACCGCATCAAGGAGTGCAGAAACAACCACAACTACGTTCTTGAGATTCCAGATAAGCGGCGGTGAACCCAGTTGTGCCACGTCAATCTTTTGAAGAAATATGAAGGTACTCCCCCACTGTGTTAGCATCTCTCTCCACCTTTCAAGATCCATACCTCCACAGTGAGACCTTCCCTGCTTCTCCTCCCGGAAGCACTGAGTCAGTGCCTTCCAACTCGGAAATTCTTACAAATCTTCCTAAATATTTGCAGGACTGTAACAGTGCTCCTCTCGTCAGTCTTCCAAGAACATCTGAAGTTGTTCAGCGATGATCCCCAGGAATGTAATATGGTTCAGCACGACATCCAGCTACTTCTTGATACCCGGCCGATTCGTCAACTCTTCTACCGCATTAGCCCGTACAAAAAGGAAGTTATACGTGCTAAGGTACAATACCTTCTGGATCATGGGCTGGCCACCTCTTGTTAGTCCCTTTGGGCCTCACCCTGCACTTGGTGCCGAAACCTCATGGTAAAGTACGATTATGTACAGACTATAGGAAACTGAACCTTTTGACCGTCAAGGATGCTTACCCTTTACCTCGTATAGATGATATCCTTGACGCAGTAGGTAATGCTACTTATCTTTCCCAGATTGACTTGTTAAAGGGCTACTATCAGATTAGTCTGACAGAGCGGGTTAAGGAAATATCTGCCTTCACCAGTCCCTTTGGCCTGTACAGATATGAACGCCTTCCTTTTGGACTGTGTAATGCCCCGGCCACCTTCCAGCGAGCCGTCAACCGCGTCATCCATGGCCTAGATCACACCTACGCCTACTTGGATGACATCGTTGTGGCAACTGACACCTGGAACGAACATCTGCTCCAGCTGCAACGATTGTTCTCAAAGTTCCTGACAGCTGGCCTTACCATCAACTTGGGCAAGTCCACCTTTGCTAAAGGTAAAGTGCGTTGTCTTGGTCATGTGATAGGAAGTGGCAGCCTAGCTCCGCTAGCCATTCATACTCAAGCCATTCAGCATTACCCACAGCCTACGACCAGGAAGCGGCTCCTGCGCTTCCTTGGCCTTGCATCTTACTATCGTAGGTTTGTAAAAAATTTCAGTACGGTAGCAACACTCACTGATTAATCTGACCAGCCCCAGGCAACGGAATCATTGGACCATTCAACAGACCGTTGCCTTTGAACAACTAAAGTCTCTGCTATGTTCTAATCCCATTCTCGCCTCTCCAGATATTACGAAGCCCTTCATCATCAATGTCGACGCTAGTGGCACCGGCATCGGGGGCGTTCTAATGCAACAGCGTAGTGAAGAGGTTCTTCCTGTCGGCTACAAATTGAAGCCTCATCAGAAGAACTATAGCACCATAGAAAAGGAACTCCTCTCCATCGTCCTGAACCTTCAACATTTCGAACCTTACCTACAAGGTAATTGGTCTATTACCATCTACTCAGACCACAATCCCCTACGATTTCTGCAACAAGCCCAATCAACGTCTTCTACGCTGGGCTCTGTACCTGCAGAACTTAAACCTGGAGATTTTCTTCATTAAGGGCTCGGATAACATCATAGCAGATGCTCTCTCCAGAGTCTACATAGTAGAGGCAGCTACTCCTATCACTCTACCGTCCAATGAAGTAACTTAACCCGTAAGAGCAGGCTTCGGGGGAGAACTGTGACGGTGATCTCTTTCAAGAGAGATTTAGCCTGCTCTTTCCTACATCGCGTTACTTCTATACAACTGCAACATCAAGATACCACATTCAAGACTAGTATTTGTAGAGACACAAGTCTCTACAGGGGGGTACACTACCCTACTCTCACTTTCCTCACCCCCCCCCCTCTCTCACTGGCGGCGCACCACCTCGTCGATCACCAAACGACCACTGCAAACCAACACTCTCCCCATTGGTGAATCGGCGACTACACGCGACTCCAGCGCCATCTGCATCGCTTATAGTCTTGCACGAGCAGGTGGCCTCAGAATATTCTTGTGCTCTACAGCTGACGCTTCTATCTAAGCATACGTTCAGTATTTTAGTAGAGGTTTCAGCCAGTTAATATTCTCAGCACCTTTAACTAATTTTTGTCTTGCTTATTGTAGAGTAACGTAATTATTATTTTATTTTATATTGTGTTTGCCTTTGTATATTTCATGATCTGCACTGTACATAGCCAAGGGATTAGCTTTATTTTTTATTTGTTTAAAGTAAATTAAAGTTTCATTATTTATAAGATTTGTTTTGCGTGTTTTCCCTTTCACTTTAGCACAGGAAGACACCCACCAAGCAGTCAACATTTTGTTTTTCTTTTTTGTTTTTCTAATGTGATTGGCAATTACACCAGCCATAGAGAAGACTGCCTTAACACCTACATTTCTCGTCACTAATATCATTATATATATATAGAGCCGGGAGACCGACTCCAACCCTACAAGACGTGGAGGAGGAGCGCGGACCCGCGGAGGACAGAACACGGAGACGACGCATTTATTTTGGGACGTTGATTGGGGTCCTGGAGGACACGACAGGGTGTGTGTGGGGGCGTTCCCTACACGAGGCGAGAGCCTGGAACAGGAGCTAGAACTCAACTCTCACCAGAGGATATGTGGAAGTAGGTGATTCTAGTTTCCCTCCCAATTCCCCTTTAGTCGGCTATATATTTAGCCAGAGTATCTTTCATGTTGTGAGCAAGTCTCACCTAGGTCTATGTCACAGTAATTTATATTATTACTATTATTGATATCTATGATTTATCTATATATATACATGCTTGTGTGTTGAATAATTTTTCATGTGTGCAGTGATCAATTGAATATTCGCATATGAAAGGAATTACTGAGAACTCCAGTATTATATCTTGTTGCATTCGTTATTTATATGAAGTAAAGTGTGTTACGCCATGATAGTGAATTATTATGTTCATTAATATAGAAATGTTTGATTGAGCTCAAGATCAGTGCAGTGACTCATTTGCATTCCATTGCCATTGTCGCAAATATTGTGTTGTGTGAACCTTCAGTGATTCTTGAGTATTTAAAGAAACAGGCGCCTAACGCCAACAAACAAGTGCAGTAAGAGATCACGCAGTGAGGGGGGGGGGGGAGTCGCCCAGCTGATTTTGACATTGACGAGAGGGGGAACATTGCCATCTTGGTGTGTTCCTGATTATATGTGGAGAGCGAGCGACTTTTGCACGTATTTGCTGTTTGCTTGTTGATATAAGAATATGATACCTTGAGTTTTAAGTAAAATACAAAATATCTTGGCGTTTTTATCATCCCCTCCATATATCTTGTGGCTATATAATACTTGAGAGGAGATAGAGTGACAGAAATAAATACCTGCCTGATATCAGATCTATTGAGTGTGCTCTTGCCACTGTTACCACAATTCCACTGATGTGTTACTGGACACGGGAAACACCAGTTGGCGACCTTGTGGTTAGTAGTAGAGCCCTTGTCGGGGCGGGCACACAGTTGAAAGTGCAAACTGTGTTCTCACTCATCTCTGGCTAAAGAGGCCGGCCGGGGATCGACTGGTAGACTATCCGGACGTACAGTGGTGCCACAAGGATTGAGTGAAGACCCGCAGGGCTACGGTGAGTGACCTTGTGTACACTGTGATATAGTAAGGAAGAGGGAACCCCGACAATGTGTATATATATATATTCTTTATTATTTGTTGAAAAATAGTATTAGTACACGATAAATTTCAAGTTACATAACACACAAATCCATTAAGCTGTAAGTACTGGGGAAAGGCCTTTTAGCCAGTAGTGTAGCCGCCAGCTATGGTGGCTACATTACATGTGTAGGACAGAACTACCTTCCGTCACTTGCTCCAGCCACAAGTCAACTCTCAAATCCACATCTGTCACATATGTCCTCTGGTCCTCCACACAAACAGCCCTTGTGCGTTTCCGGCCACCCAGTGTCCTTGAAGTACCGCCTTCCTTATAGCAGCCATAACTGGCGGATGATTCTTAGACATTACCGACATTCTGGCGTCCCAGATGTCTCCACAAGCTTGCTTCCACACACACACACACACACACGCACACACACACACACACACACACACACACACACACACACACACACACACACACACACACACACACACACACACACACACATTGACTCCAGAGCTTTGTGTTGAAAGAGAAGAACGACCTCATCAATCTACCAGCACTTAGTGAATCACCTAGTGGGAGACAACGACGGATAATCATCGTCATCATACATCGCTCATCTGGTTGTGTGAGCGGGAGGCAGACTGGTATGTACCCCCTCTCTGGTCAATTAATCAGGTGTACAGATTGAGGTAAAAGATTATCAAATTCTCGTTCAGGATATCATATATATTTAAAAATCTCAGAGTGGCTCATTTAGGCAGAGGTAACGCATAAGGGATATCTTGACACATACACGCACACAAGTGTGCACACGCTAAAACAGACACACACACACACGGGCACACACACACACACACACACACACAATTGTCCAGTCAGGGGAAAAGGCATTAACACTTGGGATAGGACCTTACTATCCCCCCCCATCTTGACCCCACCATCGGACCTGACCTGACTTAGTCGCCATCTCCGCCCCCCCCCCCACCCCCAGTCCCCCGCATCGCCCATACACACACTCTTTCCCTCCCCACTCTCCCTCTCTCCCACTCCCTCTCTCCCTCTCCCACTATCTCTCTCCTGCTCTCTCTCTCCTGCTCTCTCTCTCCTGCTCTCTCTCTCTCTCTCTCTCTCTCTCTCTCTCTCTCTCTCTCTCTCTCTCTCTCTCTCTCTCTCTCTCTCTCTCCCTCTCTCCCTCCCTCCCCCTCTCCCTCCCTCTCTTTCCTTCCCCCTCCCTCTCTTTCCTTCCCCCTCCCTCCCCCTCTCCCTCCCTCTCTTTCCTTCCCCCTCCCTCTCTGCCCACACACACACACACACACACCTCCCCCCCCCCTCTCTCCCTCACCCGCTCTCTCCCTCACCCGCTCTCTCCCTCACCCACTCTCTCCCTCACCCACTCTCTCCCTCCCGCCTCTCTCTCCATCTCCTCCCCCCCTCCCCTTCTACTTTCTTCTCACTTCAGTGGAAGGGTCGGATCCCCCCCCACCCACCCATTTATCTCTCCCTTTATCACTCCCTTTCTCTCTCTTTCTCTCTCTCTTCCTCTCTCTCTCTCTCTCCCTCCCCCATCCCAACAGGGTCAAGCATGGCAGCCAGAGGTCCCAGGGGAACAGGAAAGAGCCAAGGTGACGAGATGAAGGAAATGTTCGCCCAGTTTCTGGAGGACATCAAGAGTGAGATGCAAGAAATGATGCAGGAAATGAAGAACGAAATAAGCAACCTGAAAAGAGAGCTGACAGCAGCAAAGGAGGAGATTAGAGCCCTCATAGAAAATGGTATCGAGGCTGAGAATCAGAAAACCACCCAGGGAGAAGGTGGTAATAGTTTTCTGGATGAGAATGCCACAATAAAAGCAACATTTGCGGAAATACTAAAAAAAAATAACTCTGAAGTAATGACTGCAGTGATGGAGGTGGCCATGAAAGCAGCCACCTCGCAGGAGGCGGCACGCTCCACTAGCCAACTGCTGGAAAGGAACAGATCAGTGGTTGCTGTGGGTATTAAGGAGCAGGAAGGATCTAATAGGACAGAGTGGAGTGACAAGGACAAAGCAGCAGTGAATGAAGTACTAAAGGCACTAGACATGGAAGGGGCTGAGCATAGCATTGAGAAGGTTTTCAGGCTAGGCCGGTACAACAAAGACCGAGACCGAATGATAAAGATAGTGTTTGCAAACGAGAACACAAAGGAGAAGATCCTATCAAGGAAGAGCTCCCTGAAAAACGTGGGAAAATTAAAAAATGTATTCCTCCAAAGAGACATGACAAGGGAGGAGAGAGCCGTGGCGGCAGAAGCAAGGAAGAGGCGCAGGGCGAGAGGGGAAGACCAGGAAGTCACAGCTCCCAACCCAACACCCCCAGAGGCGAGGGGGGAACCCACAATCAGCTACCCAGTAACGCCAGAAGGGAGGACAACCCCGCCTCCCTCCTCTGCATAGAAAACTCCCCATACCCCAAACCCTCCCTGCCCCCACTCAAATGTTCAGCAAAATCTCCCTCCCCCCACATCCAATCCCCACCCTTCTACCCCTCCCCTCCTCCCGAGTCCTCCCTCCCCCCCTTTCCTTCCCGTCCTCCCTCCCCTTTCACCCCATACCCTCCCTGTCCCTCCCCCTTCACTGGATCCCCCGCACCTCATCCCAGTATCCTCTGAGACCCTGTTATCCACCTCACAGGTCCTCACACCCATGGAACAGCCTCCCCCACCAGCAGAACACTAACCAAGGAGGCGATTTGAGAAGGGACAGAAGAAAGTGAGCCTCAAAGCGATGTACACAAACATAGATGGAATTACAAATAAAGCAAATGAGCTTGGAGAACTGGTACTAGAGGAAAACCCAGACATAATAGCCCTCTCAGAAACAAAGATCACGAAAACGATAACAAATGCAGTGTTCCCACAGGACTATTATGTTATGAGGAAAGAGAGGGAAGGAAGAGGTGGGGGTGGTGTAGCTCTGCTGGTAAGACAGGGCTGGGATTTTGAGGAGATGGATATTCAGGGCTGTGAAGGTATCAGTGACTACATAGCAGGTACTGTAACAAATGGAGGGAAAAAAATTATAGTCGCAGTCATATATAATCCACCACCAAATGACAGAAGACCTAGACAGGAATATGATAGAAACAACATGGCCACCATTAACATAATAGAAAGAGCAGCTTCTGTTGCTAGCAGGAATGGATCTGGACTACTAATTATGGGAGACTTCAACCATGGGAAGATAGATTGGAAGAACAGAGACCCGCATGGAGGACCAGAAACATGGAGAGCTAAGCTGCTGGACGTGGCAACAAGAAACTTTCTAAGCCAGCACACCAAAGAACCAACAAGAATGAGAGGAGAAGATGAACCAGCAATGCTTGATTTGATATTTACCCTAAATGAATGGGATATAAGGGAAGTTAAGATGGAAGCGCCCTTGGGAATGAGTGATCCACAGTGTATTGAACTTTGAGTACCTGGTAGAGCTAGGACTTATCTCCCCCCAAAAAGAACTAGGAATCAAAAGGCTGGCATACCGAAAGGGGAATTATGAACAGATGAGAAGTTTCCTAAGTGAAATACCTTGGGACACAGACCTCAGAGACAAGTCTGTACAGGGTATGATGGACTATGTTACCCAAAAGTGTCAGGAGGCAGTAAACAGGTTCATCCCGGCCCAAAGGGAAAAATCCGAGAAGCAACAGAAGAATCCATGGTATAATAGGGCATGTATGGAAGCGAAGAAACTGAACAAAAAGGCGTGGAGGAACTTCCGGAATAACAGAACACCAGAAAGCAGAGAGAGATACCAGAGAACCAGGAATGAGTACGTCAGGGTGAGAAGAGAAGCAGAGAAAAATTTTGAAAATGATATAGCAAACAAAGCCAAGACCGAACCAAAGCTACTCCACAGTCACATCAGAAGGAAAACAACAGTGAAAGAACAGGTATTGAAACTTAGAACAGGCGAGGACAGGTATACAGAGAATGACAGAGAGGTGTGTGAGGAACTCAACAAGAGGTTCCAGGAGGTCTTCACAATAGAACAGGGTGAGGTCACTGTGCTAGGAGAAAGGGAGGTAAACCAGGCGGCCTTGGAGGAGTTCGAAATTACGAGAGAGGAGGTCAAGAGACACCTGCTGGATCTGGATGTTAGAAAGGCTGTTGGTCCAGATGGGATCTCACCATGGGTACTGAAAGAGTGTGCAGAGGCACTTTGCCTGCCACTCTCCATAGTGTATAGTAAGTCACTAGAGACGGGAGACCTACCAGAAATATGGAAGACGGCGAATGTGGTCTCAATATACAAAAAGGGCGACAGACAAGAGGCACTGAACTACAGGCCAGTGTCCTTGACTTGTATACCATGCAAGGTGATGGAGAAGATCGTGAGAAAAAACCTGGTAACACATCTGGAGAGAAGGGACTTCGTGACAAATCGCCAACATGGATTCAGGGAGGGTAAATCTTGCCTTACAGGCTTGATAGAATTCTACGATCAGGTGACACAGATTAAGCAAGAAAGAGAGGGCTGGGCGGACTGCATTTTCTTGGATTGTCGGAAAGCCTTTGACACAGTACCGCATAAGAGGCTGGTACATAAGCTGGAGAGACAGGCAGGTGTAGCTGGTAAGGTGCTCCAGTGGATAAGGGAGTATCTAAGCAATAGGAAGCAGAGAGTTACGGTGAGGGGTGAGACCTCCGATTGGCGTGAAGTCACCAGTGGAGTCCCACAGGGCTCTGTACTCGGTCCTATCTTGTTTCTGATATATGTAAATGATCTCCCGGAGGGTATCGATTCATTTCTCTCAATGTTTGTGGACGATGCTAAAATTATGAGAAGGATTAAAACAGAAGAGGACTGTTTGAGGCTTCAAGAAGACCTAGACAAGCTGAAGGAATGGTCGAACAAATGGTTGTTAGAGTTTAACCCAACCAAATGTAATGTAATGAAGATAGGTGTAGGGAGCAGGAGGCCAGATATAAGGTATCATCTGGGAGAGGAAATTCTTCAGGAGTCAGAGAAGGAAAAAGACTTGGGGGTTGATATCACGCCAGACCTGTCTCCTGCAGCACATATCAAGCGGATAACATCAGCGGCATATGCCAGGCTGGCCAACATACGAACGGCATTCAGAAACTTGTGTAAAGAATCATTCAGAACTTTGTATACCACATATGTCAGGCCAATCCTGGAGTATGCAGCCCCAGCATGGAGTCCATATCTAGTCAAGGATAAGACTAAACTGGAAAAGGTTCAAAGGTTTGCCACCAGACTAGTACCCGAGCTGAGAGGTATGAGCTACGAGGAGAGACTACGGGAATTAAACCTCACTTCGCTGGAAGACAGAAGAGTTAGGGGGGACATGATCACCACATTCAAGATTCTGAAGGGGATTGATAGGGTAGATAAAGACAGTCTATTTAACACAAGGGGCACACGTACTAGGGGACACAGGTGGAAACTGAGTGCCCAAATGAGCCACAGAGATATTAGAAAGAACTTTTTTAGTGTCAGAGTGGTTGACAAATGGAATGCATTAGGAAGTGATGTGGTGGAGGCTGACTCCATACACAGTTTCAAGTGTAGATATGACAGAGCCCGATAGGCTAAGGAATCTGTACACCTGTTGATTGACGGTTGAGAGGCGGGACCAAAGAGCCAGAGCTCAACCCCCGCAAACACAACTAGGTGAGTACAACTAGGTGAGTACACACACACACATACACACACACACACACACACACACACACACACACACACACACACACACACACACACACACACACACACACACACACACACACACACTTCCCTTGTCCCATACTCTGAGAGAGATTTTCTAATTTATTCACTCCTACAGTTTGGGTCACAACAATAGCCTTCTTAAAAATAAATGATGCCCTACAAACCTTCTCAAATTTTAGGGGATGGTAACTAGCTATTCAGACAAGGACTTTCAGTACATGTAGTATACATGGTCTTTGTTAAAGCTTTTGATAAGGTGCCATATGAAAGACTGACATGGAAAGTACAAGCACATGGAATATATGGTAGAACACTAGAATGGATCAAATAATGATTATAACAAAGAAAGTAGAGTCGTCCTAAACGGAAATAACTATGGCTGGAAAAATGTGGTGAGCGAAGTACCGCACGGGTCCATTTTGGGGCCATCCCTATTTGTCATATATATCAATGACATGGAATAAAATATTACAAACCATATCATCAAAACTGCAGATGACGCTTAGATTTATGGTAAAGTAAGGAGTGACCATAATATTGAGGCCTTACAAAGCGAGCTACATGAACTCCATAAGTGTCGGAAGATTGGCAGATGCTCTTTAATACCGAAAAATGTAAAGACCTTGCATGTGGGGCATAACATTGCACATCATAACTATCAAATCAAAAGCCTTACCTTGCAGGAGGTTGATGAAGAAGGACCTTGGAGTCAGAATCCACAAATCAGTAAAAGTTGGTCAACAAGTGGGAGCTGCAGTAAAAGTTGGTCAACAAGTGGGAGCTGCAGTAAAAGTTGGTCAACAAGTGGGAGCTGCAGTAAAAGTTGGTCAACAAGTGGGAGCTGCAGTAAAAGTTGGTCAACAAGTGGGAGCTGCAGTAAAAGTTGGTCAACAAGTGGGAGCTGCAGTAAAAGTTGGTCAACAAGTGGGAGCTGCAGTAAAAGTTGGTCAACAAGTGGGAGCTGCAGTAAAAGTTGGTCAACAAGTGGGAGCTGCAGTAAAAGAAGCCATCCACATCCTAGGAATAGTCAGCCGCTTGACGTCAGTCAGGTGCTTGTATTATTGTAGCCAAGCATGGAGACCTCAGCTTCAGAGAGGCACATCTGCTTAAGAGTTCAACACCTGGCCAGAAAAATCATTCATGAACTAAGTGGGTTCCCGTACGAGGAATAGTTGAGGGTTTACAGGGCTAACAACACTGCAAACCAGACATAACAAGGCTGATCTCAACCGAAACTTAAAATATTGAAGAATTTGTGGATCCAGACCACTTCTTCAAAAGGTCAGATGTATCACAAACAAGTACCAACGGTTTTAAGCTCAACAAGACACAATGTAGGACAGAAAATAGGTGATGCTTTTAGTATAAACCCATGGAACTGCCTACCCGCCGAAGCCGTAAATGTCAAAAGACTGCAACAATTTAAGATCCAAATAGACAAAATCATCAGAACAAATGGCGTGACTTTTGACAAGCCGGGTTCGTCGAGGACACTCGAGAGATAGTGGCCTTCAGGTAAATTCAGGTAAATATGTACACGTTGGACTGGACGGTGTGAGAATAGCTTGAACTGCTTCAACTCTTTGTGTATAAATTATATCTCAATAAATTTATTTTAATTTCAAATTAAGAAATAAATTTAGAAATCAATTTATTTAAATTTTAAAACATCAGTGGCCAAATATAAACAGATGTCACAGAGAACTGTACTAAGATCAGGTTCAGTCTCGTGTCCTGTATACAGCACTGCTGTATAGTGTTGAATACTTATCTCTGAAAGTATTACATGTAATACAGGCCCAGAGGAATCTTCCATGACGTTCCTTACTCTCATAATTTTATAATTTCATCCTAAAATTCATAAAACTTTTTGTCTTTGAAGGCAATCACAAATCCTTTGATTATATAATATTTATTTTGTCTTTAATCCTGTTAATAGTATGATGGTCAGAGCACTAGTTCTTGGTCTGGTCTGGGACAGGCAGCCATCTCTGGGACACCCAGCATCTTGCCATAGAGTATCCCAGCCATCTCTGGGACACCCAGCATCTTGCCACAGGGTATCCCAGCCATCTCTGGGACACCCAGCATCTTGCCACAGGGTATCCCAGCCATCTCTGGGACACCCAGCATCTTGCCACAGAGTATCCCAGCCATCTACTGGGACACCCAGCATCTTGCCACAGGGTATCCCAGTCATCTCTGGAGCAACCCAGCATCTTGCCACAGAGTATCGCAACCATCTCTGGGGACACCCAGCATCTTGCCACAGAGTATCCCAGCCATCTCTGGGACACCCAGCATCTTGCCACAGAGTATCCCAGCCATCTCTGGGACACCCAGCATCTTGCCACAGAGTATCCCAGCCATCTCTGGGACACCTAGCATCTTGCCACAGAGTATCCCAGCCATTTCTGGGACACCCAGCATCTTGCCACAGGGTATCCCAGCCATCTCTGCGACACCCAGCATCTTGCCACAGGGTATCCCAGCCATCTCTGGGGCACCCAGCATCTATCCGCAGGGTATCCCAGCCATCTCTGGGACACCCAGCATCTTGCCACAGAGTATCCCAGCCATCTCTGGGGCACCCAGCATCTTGCCACAGGGTATCCCAGCCATCTCTGGGACACCCAGCATCTTGCCACAGAGTATCCCAATGATATATGAAATTTGGAATGCTTTAATGTGACAATTCCAACCAGGCAAATTTCTTCTATTTATACAGAAGGATTCTCTCTCCTCTTCCTTAACCAACACTAACATGACAGACGGAAGAAAACAGTAACTGAAACGGTTTTGATAGATATTACACTGAAGATTTGTGTTGAAAGTTGCAATGATTTTATCTTGAAGTTATCTTGAGATGATTTCGGGGTTTTTAGTGTCCCCGCGGCCCGGTCCTCGACCAGGCCTCCATCCCCATGAAGCTGCCTGTGACAACTGACTAACACCCAGGTACCTATTTTACTGCTAGGTAACAGAGGCATAGGGTGAAAGAAACTCTGCCCGTTGTTTCTTGCCGGCGCCTGGGATCGAACCCAGGACCACAGGATCACAAGTCCAGTGTGCTGTCCTCTCAGCCACCGGCCCCAACTGGTGTGTGTGTGTGTGTGTGTGTCTCTCTCTCTCTCTCTCTCTCTCTCTCTCTCTCTCTCTCTCTCTCTCTCTCTCTCTCTCTCTCTCTCTCTCTCTCTCTCTCTCTCTCTCTCTCTCTCTCTCTCTCTCTCTCTCTCTCTTTCTCTCTCTCTCTCTGTGTCTGTCTCTGTCTAACTGGCTGGCTGGTTGTCTAACTGTCTGGCTTGACTGGCTGTCTAACTGGATGACAGGCTGTCTAGCCGGCTGCAGCTTGCTCGCTGTGTGTATATCCAATCAAAGACCCCCAATGGCGTATCTTCCTCCAGCTGGGGGAACCAACCCGAGCCCTTCCTACACACGCCAGACATCTGCTCTCCCATATTGAGGCGCACTTGTATCCCCCCCCCCCCACACCCCATAACCCAATCACTTCACATGCCCTACGAAGCGCCCATAGCACCGCTCAACCAGGCCGACATGCGTTACACTAACAAAGCTATTCAACTATCACCAATTTTAACGTGAATTGCGTAATTTCATATTAAGTATTTAAACAATGATTGATATATGAATATTATAAAATTTTCTGTTAAACAGACACTCGAAGTTTTTCCAGGTCAGCAATGGTGACTTTTTCCCAGTTTAAATGTTATAAGGTTGGTTACTGTTCTCACTGTCAGCAGCAACAGTTCGACAGTGAGGTATAGTGACGGTGTCTATGACAGGAAAATGTCAGGAAAGGTTGTCACAATCACTGAGTCTTATACCCTCAGATGTAACTAGTTAGGTCATCTTCAATTATTTTTTTTTTAAATAAGACTTTCCTCTCCAGTCACTTAAAGAAAAGTCAAAGTAATATTAAACTTTGCATAGACAGTATTGATCATCATATGCAAATCTTTTGTTAAATTTTAAAAGCCTAAGTTATCTTGCAACGATTTTAAGTTTTTCTTAATTTATTTCTATCAACATTTTTGTATCATCGGAAACTAGGTAATGTTGCACTTGAGTGTTGTATCAACATGGTTTATATATACGGTAAACAAGACAGGTCTCAGGTCCAGAGTCCTGAGGACCATTGACAACTATGGTAATGTTGCACTTGAGTGTTGTATCAACATGGTTTATATATACGGTAAACAAGACAGGTCTCAGGCCAGAGTCCTGAGGACCATTGACAACTATGGTAATGTTGCACTTGAGTGTTGTATCAACATGGTTTATATATACGGTAAACAAGACAGGTCTCAGGCCAGAGTCCTGAGGACCATTGACAACTATGGTAATGTTGCACTTGAGTGTTGTATCAACATGGTTTATATATACGGTAAACAAGACAGGTCTCAGGCCAGAGTCCTGAGGACCATTGACAACTATGGTAATGTTGCACTTGAGTGTTGTATCAACATGGTTTATATATACGGTAAACAAGACAGGTCTCAGGCCAGAGTCCTGAGGACCATTGACAACTATGGTAATGTTGCACTTGAGTGTTGTATCAACATGGTTTATATATACGGTAAACAAGACAGGTCTCAGGCCAGAGTCCTAAGGACCATTGACAACGTTTACCACTCGGATTTGTCTTACTGTTTCTGTTGAAAAAGTCATATCATACACCACTAGGAAGTTAATACCTCCAAACAACAGGCCTCAGAAAATGAGGGCAAATAAAAGTGTTTATATTGTTTAAAGTTATATGTTGCTGTATTTCAGATAATGCATGTATTGACTTTAATACTTGCAGTACTGAACTATAAAAAGCATAGTACAGTACTACTTACAGTATCATAGGAGGTGTACAGTTTAGTTCAATTATTATGCACCCCATACCCATCTTGTGGGCGGTAGTGGAAAGGGTTACAGAGGCACATAATGGGCTCAGGGACTGAACCCCACAATTCATTTAGCTAAGCAAGTTACAATCTTGATGAGCTAGTTACAAAATTCAGTATAAGTCGTCACATCAACAATGGGTTAGAGATCGATCCACAAGTACAGTTTCTAAATTAAGCAACTGACATATGTGGAGAGCTAGTGTCACAATTGATATGTTTGTCCTGCACACCGCCCCCCATCCAGTGGGCAGCGGTGGATAGGTTACAATAACTCTTAGTTACTACCTACAGTTTAGCAAACTGGGGATATTTGGCCAAAATCTCTGGCAGCAGATCATTTTGAATTATTATTATTATTAACATCTTTATTGACAAAATTAATTACAATTTTGCCTAATCTGAGGATTTTGATAGTCTTATTAAATTGAGGTTAATGCTAGTATTCACTGTCACGCAGGACAGAGGGTCATACATAAGACAATAGGTCTAAACTGTAGGCTGAAGCACATATATATCACGGTTACAATCAATGTTTTAATGTGTGGATATGTGAAAACAACTTTCTATTGTGCACTGCCACACAAGGGCAGGGATGGGTTCATAAGTGATACACCTTAGAATATAAATAGAAATTGTTCTTCATTCTTTAAAATGGACAAGCAAATTTTGGGTAAATTGTTAGGATGTCGTCCAGAACACCTGAGTCAATAAAATAGTTACACAGTTGGTGGTACAAGAGGCCAGGAGGTCAAAAGTCCTTTACGGTTTCACATTCATCAATATAGTGTTCTAGTGAATGCATTAAAGGTTTATCACAGAGTTTACAATCTGAATATTCTGGTAGTGGCTCAGCCTCACTAACCTGCCAGATGTGTCTATAGCCAAGGCGAATTCGCACAATTACTACATCACATTGCCTGGTCCGATTACTGTGCTGACCATACAAATACCTATTATTACAGAACTTGTCATAACTTTTAATACTGCAGCTTTCAGGTCTCTGTGCATTTCTTAGTTCTTCTAAATCTGAATTAATTTCTTTAATTTGTATGTTTCTAATAACTGCATTAGATAGTCCAAAGTCATAATCAATGTTTTCTTTCCTGAAACATTTACTCATCTTTAGAACATTTTTATAGAATTGTCTCTGAATTCACGTATCTTTTCGCACTCCATCACATAGTGACGGAGGGTGTGCGAATAATTTTGTTGACACAGTTTACATTTGGTCAGGTCTACATCAGCAGATAATGAGAATTCCCAGAGATACTTATAATCGAGTCTAAACCGAGCCGTAGTAACATCTAGAAGTCTGCTGATTTTATTGGATGAACCATAGATGTGTGGCTCCTCTTGCATGATAGTATGATGATAGATGGAATTACTGGTGTCGAATTCACTTTGCTTCAGATCTACAAGATTTTGTTGAAGTTCTTGGTGTACTATTGCTCTCAGACTTCTCATTGACAATCCAAGGTTATACTCAATTTCTCCTTTAAAGGCAGATTCTTGGTAGTTTCTTTACTAAAGAAATTGTACATTTAAGTGAGCAGAAGGACACTTACTGTATTAAACTACTTGAACAGTATACTGCATACTATATTAAAGTACTTGTACAGTACGCTACTTACTGTAATAAAGAAAGTTCCTAAAAAGGCTAGCTACTGTAGTAGAACCAGTTTACAATCGGATACTGATAATATTAAAGTACATATACAATAAACTGCTTAATGCATTATAGTAAGTTACAGTCGGCAACTTACTGTATTAAGTTGTACATTAAGCAACCTACAATAACACAGGTGTATATATGCTCCTGCTTGATCTTAAGGATAATAAGGTTAAGACAGAATAAAAGTGAGACAGAAAGTCTCAAAGCCTAAAATTCCTAAAATGTCAAAATAACTAAAATCCCTTAAAAAATAAACAGCTGAAACTAATAATATTGATCCAATAAACAATAGTAAAGAAAATCATACCGATATAAAGTGTAGAAAATGCTAATATATAAATAACATGCCAAAACTTATTCATAAAATCAGTATATCAAAATCAGTTATTCATACAATATGCATTTCTGAACGTATTAATAAAATCTGCATACAAATGCTTATTTATACCTCCAGCATACTAAAATACATTCATACAATGCATACAAAAACTCAATCATACCATCAGCATACCAAAACTCATTCATCCTACTAACATTCTAATACTAATTCATACCACCAGTATACTAAAACTCACTCATACCACCAGCATACTAAAACTCATTCATACCTCCAGCATACTAAAACTCATTCATACCTCCAGCATACCAAAACTCATTCATACCTCCAGCATACCAAAACTCATTCATACCTCCAGCATACCAAAATTCTCAGCAACAACCAGCTCCTCGTAGATGTGTCCTTGTACATTATTGGTCTCGTGAGGCAGGTCTCAACAACCAGCTCCTCGTAGATGTGTCCTTGTACATTATTGGTCTCGTGAGGCAGGTCTCAACAACCAGCTCCTCGTAGATGTGTCCTTGTACATTATTGGTCTCGTGAGGCAGGTCTCAACAACCAGCTCCTCGTAGATGTGTCCTTGTACATTATTGGTCTCGTGAGGCAGGTCTCAACAACCAACTCCTCGTAGATGTGGCCTTGTACATTATTGGTCTCGTGAGGCTGGTCTCAACAACCAGCTCCTCGTAGATGTGTCCTTGTACATTATTGGTCTCGTGAGCCAGGTCTCAACAACCAGCTCCTCGTAGATGTGTCCTTGTACATTATTGGTCTCGTGAGGCAGGTCTCAACAACCAGCTCCTCGTAGATGTGTCCTTGTACATTATTGGTCTCGTGAGGCAGGTCTCAACAATCTACAATATTTTAACATTATTAAAATTGTTAAGCGACGCACCGAGCTCTCGGAGGTACCTCTTGTTCTCCTCACGGTCCTCACTGTACCGGATCTTAATCTCAAGGTCATCACCAGTGACGCCCCTCAGGTGAAGTTCTCGCAGGAGTCTCTCCACACCCACACCTGTAGATGAGAGGGAACATTGCAGCTCACACCTGGCAACTCTCCCCACCCACACCTGTAGATGAGAGGGAACATTGCAGCTCACACCTGGCAACTCTCCCCACCCACACCTGTAGATGAGAGGGAACATTGCAGCTCACACCTGGCAACTCTCCCCACCCACACCTGTAGATGAGAGGGAACATTGCAGCTCACACCTGGCAACTCTCCCCACCCACACCTATAGATGAGAGGGAACATTGCAGCTCACACCTGGCAACTCTCCCCACCCACACCTGCAGATGAGAGGGAACATTGCAGCTCACACCTGGCAACTCTCCACACCCACACCTGTAGATGAGAGGGAACATTGCAGCTCACACCTGGCAACTCTCCACACCCACACCTGTAGATGAGAGGGAACATTGCAGCTCACACCTGGCAACTCTCCACACCCACACCTGTAGATGAGAGGGAACACTGAAGCCCACACCTGGCAACACCTCAAACCCATCTCTTAAAGAGGAGGAGGAGGAGGGTAGTGGTGCAGAGGAGGAGGAGGGTAGTGATGCAGAGGAGGAGGAGGGTAGTGGTGCAGAGGAGGAGGAGGGTAGTGGTGCAGAGGAGGAGGAGGAGGGTAGTGGTGCAGAGGAGGAGGAGGGTAGTGGTGCAGAGGAGGAGGAGGGTAGTGGTGCAGAGGAGGAGGAGGAGTAGGGTAGTGCTGCAGAGGAGGAGGAGGAAGGTAGATGTGCAGAAGAGGAGGGTAGTGGTGCAGAGGAGGAGGAGGGTAGTGGTGCAGAGGAGGAGGAGGGTAGTGGAGCAGAGGAGGAGGAGGCTAGTGGTGCAGAAGAGGAGGGTAGTGGTGCAGGGAAGGAGGAGGGTAGTGGTGCAAAGGAGGAGGGTACTGATGCAGAGGAGGAGGAGGGTAGTGGTGCAGAGGAGGAGGAGGGTAGTGGTGCAGAGGAGGAGGAGGGTAGTGGTGCAGAGGAGGAGGAGGAGGGGTAGTGGTGCAGAGGAGGAGGAGGGTAGTGGTGCAGAGGAGGAGGAGGGTAGTGGTGCAGAGGAGTAGGAGGGTAGTGGAGCAGAGGAGGAGGAGGGTAGTGGTGCAGAGGAGGGAGGGTAGTGGTGCAAAGGAAGAGGGTATTGGTACAGAGGAGGGTAGTGGTACAGAGGAGGGTAGTGGTGCAGAGGAGGAAGAGGGTAGTAGTGCAGAGAAGGAGGAGGAGGGTAGTGGTGCAGAGGAGGAGGGTAGTGGTGCAGAGGAGGAGGAGCGTAGTGGTGCAGAGGAGGAGGAGGGTAGTGGTGCAGAGGAGGAGGAGCGTAGTGGTGCAGAGGAGGAGGGTAGTGGTGCAGAGGAGGAGAAGGAGGGTAGTGGTGCAGAGGAGGAGGAGGGTAGTGGTGCAGAGGAGGAGGATAGTGGTGCAGAGGAGGAGGATAGTGGTGCAGAGGAGGAGGAGGGTAGTAGTGCAGAGAAGGAGGAGGAGGGTAGTGGTGCAGAGGAGGAGGGTAGTGGTGCAGAGGAGGAGGAGGAGGGTAGTGGTGCAGAGGAGGAGGAGGAGGAGGGTAGTGGTGCAGAGGAGGAGGAGGTGGGTAGTAGTGCAGAGAAGGAGGAGGAGGGAAGAGGTGCAGAGGAGGAGGGTAGGGGTGCAGAGGAGGAGGAGGAGGGTAATTGTGCAGAGGAGGAGGAGGAGGGTAGTGGTGCAGAGGAGGAGGAGGAGGGTAGTAGTGCAGAGAAGGAGGAGGAGGGTAGTTGTGCAGAGGAAGAGGGTAGTGGTGCAGAGGAGGAGGAGGGTAGTGGTGCAAAGGAGGAGGGTAGTGGTGCAGATGAGGAGGAGGGTAGTGATGCAGAGGAGGAGGGTAGTGGTGCAGAGGAGGAGGAGGGTAGTGATGCAGAGGAAGAGGGTAGTGGTGCAGAGGAGGAGGGTAGTGGTGCAGAGAAGGAGGGTAGGGGTGCAGAGGAGGAGGAGGGTAGTGGTGCAGAGGAGGAGGAGGGTAGTGGTGTAGAGGAGGAAGAGAATAGTGGTGCAGATGAGGAGGAGGGTAGTGGTGCAGAGGAGGAGGGTAGTGTTGCAGAGGAGGAGGAGGGTAGTGTCATCACGCTCCACCACTGTCACACACCACTCTCCACCACTGTCACACACCACTCTCCACCACTGTCACACACCACTCTCCACCACTGTCACACACCACTCTCCACCACTGTCACACACCACTCTCCACCACTGCCACTCACCACTCTCCACCACTGTCACACACCACTCTCCACCACTGTCACACACCACTCTCCACCACTGTCACACACCACTCTCCACCACTGTCACACACCACTCTCCACCACTGTCACACACCACTCTCCACCACTGCCACACACCACGCTCCACCACTGTCACACACCACTCTCCACCACTGTCACACACCACTCTCCACCACTGCCACTCACCACTCTCCACCACTGTCACACACCACTCTCCACCACTGTCACGCACCACTCTCCACCACTGTCACACACCACTCTCCACCACTGTCACACACCACTCTCCACCACTGTCACACACCACTCTCCACCACTGTCACACACCACTCTCCACCACTGCCACACACCACGCTCCACCACTGTCACACACCACTCTCCACCACTGTCACACACCACTCTCCACCACTGTCACACACCACTCTCCACCACTGTCACACACCACTCTCCACCACTGTCACACACCACTCTCCACCACTGTCACACACCACTCTCCACCACTGTCACACACCACTCTCCACCACTGTCACACACCACTCTCCACCACTGTCACACACCACTCTCCACCACTGTCACACACCACTCTCCACCACTGTCACACACCACTCTCCACCACTGTCACACACCACTCACCACCACTGTCACACACCACTCTCCACCACTGTCACACACCACTCTCCACCACTGTCACACACCACTCTCCACCACTGTCACACACCACTCTCCACCACTGTCACACACCACTCACCACCACTGTCACACACCACTCTCCACCACTGTCACACACCACTCTCCACCACTGTCACACACCACTCTCCACCACTGTCACACACCACTCTCCACCACTGCCACACACCACTCTCCACCACTGTCACACACCACTCTCCACCACAGCCACTCACCACTCTCCACCACTGTCACACACCACTCTCCACCACTGTCACACACCACTCTCCACCACTGTCACACACCACTCTCCACCACTGTCACACACCACTCTCCACCACTGTCACACACCACTCTCCACCACTGTCACACACCACTCTCCACCACTGTCACACACCACTCTCCACCACTGTCACACACCACTCTCCACCACTGTCACACACCACTCTCCACCACTGTCACACACCACTCTCCACCACTGCCACACACCACTCTCCACCACTGTCACACACCACTCTCCACCACTGTCACACACCACTCTCCACCACTGTCACACACCACTCTCCACCACTGTCACACACCCCTCTCCACCACTGTCACACACCACTCTCCACCACTCACACACCACTCTCCACCACTCATACACCACTCTCCACCACTGTCACACACCACTCTCCACCACTGTCACACACCACTCTCCACCACTGTCACACACCACTCTCCACCACTGTCACACACCACTCTCCACCACTGTCACACACCACTCTCCACCACTGTCACACACCACTCTCCACCACTGTCACACACCACTCTCCACCACTGTTACACACCACTCTCCACCACTGTCACACACCACTCTCCACCACTGTCACACACCACTCTCCACCACTGTCACACACCACTCTCCACCACTGTCACACACCACTCTCCACCACTGTAACACACCACTCTCCACCACTGTCACACACCACTCTCCACCACTGTCACACACCACTCTCCACCACTGTAACACACCACTCTCCACCACTGTCACACACCACTCTCCACCACTGTCACACACCACTCTCCATCACTGCTACACACCACTCTCCACCACTGCCACACACCACTCTCCACCACTGTCACACACCACTCTCCACCACTGTCACACACCACTCTCCACCACTGTCACACACCACTCTCCATTACTGTCACACACCACTCTCCACCACTGTCACACACCACTCTCCACCACTGTCACACACCACTCTCCACCACTGTCACACACCACTCTCCACCACTGTCACACACCACTCTCCATCACTGCTACACACCACTCTCCACCACTGCCACACACCACTCTCCTCCACTGTCACACACCACTCTCCACCACTGCCACACCTCACTCTCCACCACTGTCACACACCACTCTCCACCACTGTCACACACCACTCTCCACCACTGTCACACACCACTCTCCACCACTGTCACACACCACTCTCCACCACTGTCACACACCACTCTC